>NW_006923486.1:38211-45314 GCF_000298275.1 Orycteropus afer afer | reverse complement strand
CAAGGCTCAGGGGTCCAAGATTATCTTCTTTGTCTGTGTTAATTGGTTTCCCTTTTCTTTGTTGAAGAGGGTCTGTGCAATCCTTCTGCCTAGTCCTCCATCTTGCCCCGCCTCTCAGAGAATTAGTTTTAAGACTGATGCATATGTGTAAAATATATCTTTTTATTCTAATTGAATCAATCTCATCTTTATTTTATTAGCATTTCTAATTAGAAGAAGGTTTTCTAATTACTTTTCTTGTGTAAGGATCATGCCCAATGAATGACTGTAATGATCTTACTTTCTTGTTCCTCATATTTTGACAAGAGTTGGAGGAAGACTTACCATTTCTCAAAAGCTTTCTCTGAAGGGTTAACCCACAATAGTCTCTATTTCTTTCCGTATTTATTGTTAGAATATTTTTTTTCACAATAATCCAGATTTTTTTTTTTTTCATATTGCTTTACTGACATAAGACAAATACATAGAAATAGTAGACAGAGTGTCTGTAAGCATTTTTTCTTTCCATTCTCTCCTGGAAAGGTGGTGCAGCATTTTGCACTCAGAGATTATAAATTCATATGGTTTTATAGCCAGGTAAAATGACAGAGACTTTATGATCTCACTTGTGTAAAATATTTAGAATAAGCCAAAGTTAATTAGTGGTTGTAGTTGGGAAAGAGGTGCAAATGGGAGTCATTACTTAGGGGACAATGAACTTCTGTTAGGGTGATGGGACAAGTTAAAATGGATAATGGTGATGATTGAACAACATAAGAAATGTAATTAATGTCACTGAATTTTACATGTAAATATATTGGAATGGCAAAAGTTTTGTTAACATATATACTTATAAAAAACAAAACAAAACAAAGGAACTGAAGTATTTTCAAAAACAGTCTTTGTTGTTGAAAACTTGCTCCAATGGTTTTCAAATGTAAATTTTTATTATTAAATAGGTGCCAGCCAAATGACAATAATATTCTGAGGCCACTCCTCAGAAGGAAGGTTGGGCAATCCTACTTCCATAGTGATACTGCCTCGGAAACCCAAGGAGGGGTCGTTATGAGTCGGGTTTGACTGGACGGCACATAATAACAACAACAACAAACTTACCCTTAGCCATAAATTTTCCAACTTGAATTAATCTACTATAAATCAACAGCTAATTTTGTATTATTAAACACAATGTAGCTAGAAAACAAAAAAAAAGTTCTGATTTATCAAATGTACATCTTTAATCACATAATCTATTAGAGGAAATAATAGCCCCGTAATTTTTGATATAATTGCCTCAGAGAAATTAGAATCTGGCTTAATCTTATGGTATCAAGCATTTGGGTGAGTACCATAAGCAATGTGAACCCTGGTCACAAACTGGCTCTGCTGTCTGTCTTACATCCATCCTGTTAGGTGGACATGCTTAGAAAGACCATTTTCTCTCAGTTTCAGTGGAATGTTGGTATGTGAGCAGCCTAGCAAAGGTACTTTGATTTTACTTTGATGGAAAGAAACTTGCTTCCTATTCATGAAGGTGAAAGGCATAATGATTTGTACAGTTCCTGGTTTTTGTTCTTTTTCTTAAGAAAACTAAAGAGTCAACATTTTCCCATTTTTAGTTACTTGCTATAGGAGCTCTGGTGGTGTAGTGCCTAAGGCACTTGACTGCTAAGGAGAAGGCTGGGAGTTCAAACCCACCAGCCTCTCCTTGGAAGAATGATTGGGCAATCTACTTCTGTAGAGATACCTCCTCGTAAAACCAAAGGAGAGGTCATTATGTGTCGACTAAATGGTACATAACCACAACATTAAAGAGTGCTTGATTTGACTTAGTATAGGTGTGTTAGTAGGAATGGAAATAAATACTCTGTAATTAACTTTAAAATAGGGCTGAACATCTGTTTCAAAGACACAAGGATATGGATAGAAACACATAGAAATGGATATGGAGACAGAGATCTGAGACTTGGCTATATTGCTCAATAGGTTTGGCACCTCCCTGGTTTCAAAATCTGTAGAAGAATATCATTGCACTGACCTCAAGAAACTCTTTTACAGACTAGACGTAACACCTATAGTACTATAGCTTGCACAAAACAAAGACAAAAGATTTCTGTTATTCATCTTTATTACTAGTATTTTGTATCAGAGCATCATTTTAGGATTGCTTTCTAGATGATCAGTTTCTTGAGGGTAAACTTACATATTTTTGCATTTGATTTTATTCTCATTACCATATTCCAAACCATGCAAATATCCCAACAAATAGATTTTTTTTTCTGCACACTTTATAGGTTGTATTTTAGGTAAGATTATTGATCATGCCTGAGGAAAGTAGTGGGACCCTGTAGTAGTTAGTGAAAGTGTTTTGAGGAAGAGCTAAGAAGAGAGCTTTATCGTAAATATCAGTTTATGAGGAATTCAAAAGTAATCTCATAGCATAAAATATAATGAGTCACAGTAGAATCTCTCCAGTCAGGGGGAAATACTCTTGTTTTTATAGTCTAGCTTCAGATTCCAAGTCTATAATCAGAATTGGGGTGGCAGGTGAGTGAGATTCAAACCTCAAAATGTTTACACACTAATTTATTCTAGAGCTAATTCTGAAGAATGCACACCCTAATCTGTAAATTATTGTTTCTTAAGTGTTTACAGATTCCTTTACTCTTCCCTCCACTTCTTTTCTATCATTTGACAGAATATGATGAAATAGCAGTAATTGGCTGATGGTTTTAAGTGCTGCATTACTGGTGAAAGATTTTGGCTGAATTAAAAGATCCTCCTGCACAGATTATAATATACCCATAGTCATTTTCAGGCTGGTTGGCAATTTGATGTGCTTTGCTGAATTTGAAAATTGTTATACAATCACTTACATGCTTTTACATATTTTTTCTTCCACTTCAGTAAGCCCAAAGCAATTTCTAGAAGCAGGCAGTCCTGGCAAAATTGTAAGAATTGAGTTGATTTCACTTAGTTACTTAACAACAACCACTTTCTCCTTTTTCTACCTAGTTATTCCCCTAGTCAGTCAATATTTTCTCTCTTGGAACATCTTTTTCAAGGTCAGTGCTTTGGAGACAGACAGGGCCTATTCTATTTAGAGATAATTCTTATTTTTGAATATTAACATACTATTTAAGAGCATGAGTTTTGAACTGAGACAAAACTATATTTAAATTCCAGCACTAATACTTATTAGTTATGTGGGCATACATCCTTGGGCATGTATTCGTTTTTTTTCTATCTGTAAAGTAAGTGTATTAATATTAAGTCATGAGAATTTAATGTGCTGATTTATGTTCAGGACTTACGACAGTATTTTAGACAGTAAATACTCAATATATGGTGACCCTGGAGAAACACTTCAGATCTCATGAGGAGATCTGGAAATTTTTTTTTCCAGTGAAACTGGTGAAAATCATATGAAACTACCCATTAAAATCTCTGGAAATATTCCTAAGGGCATATAGAAAATATAGAAACATTTATTCCAGAAAATGTAATAAATCTTGATGGTAACAACGAGAGTTTGTGGCAACTGAGCCATGAATCATTTCCATCTTCCTAATTCACTATAATGGAAGCTGTACTACAGGCTGGTGCAGCAAAAAACACCGGATTTCACTCCGCTTAGCTCCCAGTCAGGCTACATTAGTTCTTTGGAAGGGTAAGCTACCAGCATTTCTTACCCCTCCCATATTAATGTGGGAGAAGCTCTACTCCAGGTAATGGATGCAAAGGCTTTCTTCTTCTATCTACCTCTTACTCTTAGGGCAGAAGTTACTCAGGTAATAAAGATTGAAAGTACAGAAATTCCAATTACTCATACCCCAGCTCACTCTCACAACAGAGATTTTTAAAGCAATAAATCTATGCTGAGAAAACCAGAGGCTAATACCTCTAGGTGGAGCCCTCCTTGTAAAGCAAGAATTTCTCACTGTCCCCACCCACCAGTACAGATTAACAGTTCATAGATTCTGTAACCCAAGCCATGGTATTTTCAATCACCTCATATGCATGCCAAAGCTGGACAATGAATAAGAAAGACCAAAAAAGAATTTATGCCTTTGATTTTTGCTGGCGAAAAATACTGAAAATACCATGGACTACCAGAACAACAAACAAATCTGCCCTGAAAAAATGTAGCTGGAATGCTCCTTGGAAGAGAGAATGGTCAGACTTTCTCTCACCTACTTAGGTCTTGTGGTCAGATGGGACCAGTCCCTGGAGAAAGATATCATGTTTGGTAAAGTGGAGGGTCAGCGAAAAAGGGGAAGACCTTCAACAAGATGGGTTGACACAGTGGCTTTAGTGGTGGGCTCAAACATAGCAATAATCATGAGGATAGTGTTAGAACAGGGCAGTGTTCCATTCCATTGTACATAGGGTCACTATGAATTGGAGCTGAGCCAACAGCACTTAACAACAAGAACAACAAGAATATTCCAAACAGTAAGTCCCCGGGTTACAGATTTCCAACGTAATGATAACTCATACTTTCCCTTTTTCTTAGTCTCTCTCTGGAAGATCCACTGAAACCTGTCCACAGTGGGTGATCCTACTGGTATTTGACATACTAGTAGCAAAACTTCCAGCATCACAGGAACATTCAAGCCAGCACAGTAAGAAAAACTGACAGACGAGTGTTCTGATAGATAGTTGTTGTTGTTGCTATGTGCCATTGAGTCGAACCTGACTCATAGTGACCCCTCCTTGGGTTTCCAAGGCAGTATCATTACGGAGGTAGATTGTCTCACCTTCCTTCCGAGGAGTGGCTGTATATGATAGACAGTAGACACTTGTTATTTTTGGTGATGATGTCCACATGAATTAATGAAGGCAAATAAAGACAATAAGTACACAAGACAATTATAGTAAATGCTGTGACATACAATTTTTTTTTACCAATAATAATAACAAGCATAAATTATGAGTGTGGTTACATAGGTATATATGTATGAATAAATGTGTTTAGGAAGGCTATGTGAGTATATGCATTTGAATGTATAGGTGTATCTGTAGCCAGATGTATATACATGTTTGTGCTGCATATATATTCATATATGTATAATAAAGCACACATAGGGCACAGTTATAGAGACTTCTTGAACATATCCATATAACCCATGGGATGGGTTTATTGTGTTAAAAGACTTAGAACCATATTCTTGTGGGACAATTCAGTCAATTGGCATAATATAGTTCATAAAGATAATATTCTATATCCTAATTTGGTGAGTATTGTCCTGGGTCTTAAAAGCCTGAGAGCAGCCATCTAAGACCCACCTATTGGTCTCTACTTATCTGAAGCAAACGAGAATGAAGGAAACCAAAGACTCAAAGAAGACATTAGTCTACAGACTAAAACCCACTTGAAACACAGACTCTTCTAGCATGAAACCAGAAGAAATAGATGGTGGCTGCTGGGACATAGTAGAAGGTTCCAGATAGAATGGGAGAAAAATGTAGATCAAAATTCAAATTGCTATAAAAGGCCACACTTAATAAACTGACAGAGACTAGAGGAACCCCTAAGAATATTGCCCTAAGATATACTTTGAACTTGGAACTGAAGACACTTAGAGGTAACCTGTCAATAATGTATTGGCCTATAAAATAGACACTATCACCTGTAAGTAATGTGCTCCCTTAAACTATCAAGTATATAAAACCAAATAGTAAGCATTTACCCAAAACCAAAGATGAGAACTCAAGAAAGGGAAGGGAAGCTAGATCAATAAAAACAGAACAAACAGAATGGAAACAATGAGAATGCTGCCACATTGTGAAAATTGTAACCAATGTCATGGATGATTTGTATGAAAACTGTTAAATGATAATTCAACTTGATGTATAAACTTTCACCTAAAGCACAATAAAATATTTTTTAAAAAAGGAATTATATGTAGAATTTAGTTCTGAGTACTCCGTGATGAAGGGAGAAGCATGATCTTTCCATGAATCCTTTATGTAGAAGTATGTTAGATTATTGTAAGTCATATCAGAACAAAGAAATACACATTGGAATGTGAAGTTATAACATAAGTGTAGTAGTATGTGAGTTGATATTATTTTAAATGTAATGGTACAACAATCATCCCAGGTCTGGTAGTTGATATTCTATAAGAGTACATTTCCATTGAATCTCAAGACTTACATGTTTTAAGTTCACAGAAAGGAGAAAAAAAAAATTATATATATATATATGTGTGTGTGTGTGTGTGTGTGGACATACATATTTATGTGTGTGTGTGTGTATATACACACACACACATATACATTTATATACATATATATATACATACAATGTGTGTGTGTGTGTATAGGAGCTCTGGTAGTCTAGTGCCTAAGGCATTTGACTGCTAACCAGAAGGTTGATGATTCAAACCCACCAGCCACTCCTTGGAAGGAAGGTTGGACAATCTACTTCTGTAGTGATACTGCCTCGGAAACCTAAAGAGGGGTTGCTAAGTGTTGTATCTGACTCCATGACAGTGAGTTATATACACACACACACACACACACACGTATACACACATACCCACACTTAAAACTGAGAGGGAGGTAGGCATATGTTTCAAGATAAACTCCAATAGGAGAAAGTCATTCATCAGGCATATACTCATTATTGATAGAGCAAATATTCTCTTCAGAGTTAAACAGTTAGTTGTTCTTAAATTGGATGATGAAACTAACTGTATTTTCATTATGTTTTTTAATGAAAAAGTGGCTCCAAGCATAGAGAAAATTGAAAATTAAAACTGATGTTGAGGGAGGCGGGGCGGGATGGCGGACTGGGCGGGGGGATTGCACAGACCCTCTTCGGCGGAGAGGGGGGAGGCCGGTTGACGCGGACACGGAGGATGGTCTTGGACCCCTGGGCCTTGAGGGAGGGGATGCGGATTTGGACTGGACCCCGACTGGCGGGGGAGTTTGCGTGAAGATACCAGGGGAGGGGGAGACCTGCGGAGCTGCGGTCTGGCGGCGAACTGAGTGACCCTGGCGGTGCAGGCGGCTCGGAGGTGCGCGACTGGTGGTAGGACCTAAGAATTAACCGAAAAATCACCCTGCCAGCCAGGGACCGCGTGGACTGTGCACCGTGGCTGGGGAACAAGCAGAGA
>NW_006923486.1:0-515 GCF_000298275.1 Orycteropus afer afer | reverse complement strand
GAGACTGACATGGGGGCCAGGGTCTTCTAGTCCAGCCCCTAGCAGGGGACCTGAGGCCATATGCAAATGTATGGGTAAAATGGCCTGGGGGTGGGCAAGAGACCTTCCTGGTACTCCTGGACACTGGAGCCCAATGTACCGTCATCCCAAAGCCTGTCAACGAAATGTTGAAGGGGCCTAAGGTTAAACTAGGGAGATATGGGGATGCAACAGTTGATGGTACTAAAGTGAAAGTTTGGATGAGAATTGGAAGATTTAAACAGATGTTGTATGAAGTAGTTGTGTCTCCTTTACCTGAGTGTATTATCAGTATGGATATTATGTCTAATTGGAAAAATCTCCCTCTACCTGGTATTGTAAAACTGAAGGCATGTAAGTGTGCCTTTAGGCCAGTATTGATTGGATATGCTAAATGGGAACCACTAGAATTGCCCAAGCCCACTCAGGTTGTTAACTTGAAACAATATAGGATACCTGGTGGACAGAAGGAAATTAGTGCTTTGATTAAAGACATG
>NW_006923485.1:43121-45505 GCF_000298275.1 Orycteropus afer afer | reverse complement strand
TTGACAACTTCCAATTTTCCTAGATTCATACTTTGTATAGTCCATGTTCCAATGATTAATAGATGTTTGCAGCTGTTTCTCCTCAATTTGAGTGGTGCCATGTCAGCAAATGGAGGTCTCAAAAGCTTTACCTTATCCATATGAGTAAGTCTGGTTTTACTCTGCTTATGCAGCTCTTTTCCAGTCCTATATTGAGTGCCTTCCGACCCAAAGGGCTCATCTTCCTGCACTGTGTTGGACAATGTTTCCAAGCTATTCTTAAAGTTGCCCAGTAATGCATCAGATAATGTTTCTCTGCTATTCATAAGGTTTTCCCTGGCCAGTTTTTGAGAAGTGGATGGCCTCCTCCTTCTTCCTAGTCTGCCTCCTAGTCTGTCTTACTCTGTAAGCTTCATTGAAACCTGTGCATGATGTGCAACTCTGCTGGCATCTGAAATACCAGTGGCACAGCCTCAAACCTCACAGCAATGTACAAACCTCACAGGATGACAAAACTGACAGACAAATTTGTCTCCCTTAACTGTTAGAAACCTCTGCACCCTTCCCTTACCTAATTCCTACCTGGAACCTGCCACTCTGTGGTCCCTGGCAACTCCCTCCTTTTCCTGGCTCTAGAGGGCTTGGGGCCTGCCTTGCCTCCTATCCCTTTTTACCTGAATATCCTGCTGCTCCTGAGGTCTGCAAGGCCACTCCTTTTCCTGGATCTAGGGGGCTTGGGGTCTAGTCTTGCCTCTTGTCCCTTTTTACCTGGATATCCTGCTGCTCCTGAGGTTCCCGAGGCCACTCCTGCTCCCTCCTTTTCCTGGCTAGACCTTAGAGTGAGAAATAGAGGAAAGTGTTGATTTTTTGAAACTTTGAAAATGAAAGGAACATTTGGTATAAATGTGAGATCAATATGAAATTTTATCACAAGACAAAAAGGAAATCTTAACATCAGGTATTTGTATTGAAAAAAATTAACATATTTATTATAGATTAACCTCTATAGTTTGTATCAAAATGTCCAGTATTTCTAGTGTAATGCAACACAGAATCTCTTCTCATGATGGGAAATAAAGAACTGTACATCAGAGCAAAAAAAAAGAAAGAAGGAAGTAACACTTGAACTCTCTTATTTGTCCTTGAAGAAATAAATCAAAGAAATGGTTATCTAATCTGAGAAAACATTTGGAAGAGTCCATGAAAAGATAAAAGCACACAATTTTTTGGGATGGGGCACTTTGTTATTTCCTCAGCAGCTAGGTTTACTCAGAAGAAGATGCATCATGCATTCAGGGGACTTGTCGGTGCTTTCTGTTGTAGAGTTTACCTGGGCATATTTGTTTCCTAAAAGATTTAAGCAAAAAATAAAATGATAAACTCTGAACATGAAGTAATGAGATGAAATAGCTTTAAGAACATATACAGGTTGACATGGAAATTTCAGAATTTCCATGGGGATTAAATTTTCTTTCTAAATAAGGATGAGCAAACATGACTGTCTTAGCGTAAACTGTCTGATGGTGGCTTGGCTAGGTTGAGAGTATGTTATGAGCAGTCATAACAATTGGAATTCCTTAGGCTTCACTCCTCATCCCCACAAATCTGCCAGCACCCGATTCACCTCACCTTATTCCAGAGTTTTTGAATAAACAGTGTGACTCTGAGGGGGATAAGGTATAGAAAAATGTCAATTGCCTGTGAAATACAGATTCACTCATTTATCCAGCAAAATGTTTACATATCTGCTGAGGTGGTTTTGTTGTTGTTGTTGTTATTTTTGATATTTGGCAATTGGTGAAAAACTTTCCTTTGGGCTTAACCTTTGCTGCTATGATAAACTTTCTATAATATATAGTAAAGGAGTTCTGGTGGCACAGTGCCTAAGGCATTTGACTGCTGACCAGAAGGCTGTCTGTCCAAACCCACCATCTGCTCTGCAGAAGGAAGATTAGACAATTATGATAGTGGAGTTGTGTGCCAACTTGGCTGGACCATGATTCTGAGTGGTTTAAGCAGTTGTGATATGGTTATTCTCATGATGAAATCAGATGTATATATTTTCAGCAGCCAACCCATTGAAAGGGAGATTCCCTAGGGGTGTGGCCGGCTTCCAGTATATTTATGAACATCCTTGGAAAAAAACAGACTCCTCTGTGGATCTGGATCCTGTGTGCTGCCTACAACTGTCCGTGAGTAAACAATCCACTAGGCCTGGTGATCTTGGATTGATCATGCATTGAAGTAAACAGCTGGTATACTGGCTGCAGACCTTGAACTTGTCAGCTGCTGCAGCTGCACAAGTCAGTAAAAGCCTCCAGCTTGATGTTTGATCCAGGAACTTAGAACTTGCCAGCTTCTATAAGTGCGTGAGCCATTTTCCTAAGATAAATTTATATATATAT
>NW_006923485.1:37643-42376 GCF_000298275.1 Orycteropus afer afer | reverse complement strand
AGGAAGATGGGGCAATCTACTTCCGTAGTGATACTGCCTCAGAAACCCAAGGAGGGGTCACTATGAGTCAGGGCTGACTCGACGGCATACAACAACAACAACAATACAGAAAACAAAAATCTTCACAACTGGGACCTATAAGCAGCATTACGAGAAAAGATTGAAGTTGTCAGAGACTTCACATTGCTTGGTTCTACAATCAATGTCAATGGAAGCAGCAGTCAGGACATCAGGCAATGTATAGCACTGGGCAAATTGGCTACAAAAGACCTCTTTCAAGTGCTAAATGAGCAAAGAGGTCTCCTTGAGGACTAAGGTGCACCTGACACAAGCATGGTATTTTCATTTGCCTCATATGCATGTGAGAGCTGGACAATGAATAAGGAAGACTGAAGAAGAGTTGATGCATTTGAGTTGTGGTACTAGCAAAGAATGCTGAAAGTGCCATAGACTGCTAAAAGATCTAACAAATGTGTCCTGGAGGAGGTGCAGCCAGAATGCTCCTTGGAAGCAAGAATGGCTAGACTTCGTCTCACATACTTTGGTCATGTTGTCAGAAGGGACCATTCCCTGGAGAAGGATGTTATGCTTGGTAAGGTGGAGGGTCAACAAAAGAGGGGAAGGCCCTCAATGAGATGGATTGACACAGTGGCTGCAGGGATGAGCTCAAGTATAGCAAGGATTGTGGAGCTGGCACAGGACCGGGCAGTGTTTTCTTCTGCCATGCACAGGGTCTCTATGAGTCAGAGATGACTCAATGGCACCTAACAACAACATCAGCTGCTCTGAGGAAGAAACATGAGGCAGTCTGCTTCCATAAAGATTGACAGCATTGGAAACACAGTGGGGGTCGCTATGAGTTGGAATCAACTCAATGCGAGTGAGTTTGGTTTGATAAAATATATAAAAAGCATTTTGGTGGTGCAGTGGTTAAAGTACTCAACTGCTAACTAAAAGGTCAGTGGTTCAAACTACCCCTACATGGGAGAAAGATGTGGCAATTTGCTTGTGTAAAGATTTTCAGCCTCAGACAAGTATTGATTTGGGTGACTAAAAACTAGCTCACTGCCATTGAGTAGGATCCAACTCATAGAGACCACTCCTTGGGTTTCCAAGGTGGTATCACTATGGAAGTAGATCACCCAATCTTCCTTTCAAAGAGTGGCTGGTGTGCTTGAACTGCCAGCCTTCTGGTTAGCAGTCAAATGCCTTGGGCACTATGCCACAAGAACTCCATGTGAGTGATCAACATGATGGCATTGAGGAAGAGGGAGACATAGAGACATAGAGAGGTGCATGGGAGGTACAGAAAACAATGAACTCTTTTGCACATACAGTAATGCATTGTCAGTGATGGGAAACATTGATATACAGGTGGATAGAGGAGTGGACAGGCTGAACTATTAGGTATGTCTATTAAGGAGCTCTGGTGGTGTAGTGCCTAAGGCATGTGACTGCTAATCAGAAGATTGCAGGTTCAAACCCACCAGCCACTCCTTGGAAGGAAGATTGGGCAATCTACTTCTGTAGTGATACTACCTCGGAAACCCAAGAAGAGGTTATTATGAGTCAGATCTGACTCCACAGCAGTGGATTTTGTTTTTGGTTTGTATGCAGGGGTAGTGTGCCCATCACCGTGTATAGGGTTGGCAGAGAATGTATCTACAAGCATAGATGTCTGTTCTGTAAGAATGTCCAGGTATATAGTAGAGCTAACAAGGAAAAATTTTGTGGTGACTTCTTTGCCATAGCCAGGTACCAGGAGGGAGGCAGTTGTTGGATCTATGAGCTCAGGGCCATGGTCACAGGGGACATGAAGCTCAATTGGCACAACATACTACACAAAAATATTGTTCCACATCCTACTTTGGCAAGTAGCAATTGGGATCTTAGAAGCTTGCAAGCAGCCATCTAGATGCAATGATGGGTCTCTCCTCATCTAGAGCAAAGAAGAATGAAGAAAACCAAAGATACATGGAAACAAATAGTCCAAGTGACTGGTATACTGTGCAAACCTCAGCCTATATGACTCTGAGACCAGAAGAACTAAATGGTGCCTGGCTACCACTGTCAACCACTTGCAGGGGGATCTGTGTAGGAGATCCTGGATAGAGTGGAAGAACAATGTAGAACAAAACTCAAAATCATTAAATAATAATAATAAAGCAACCAGAGTTGTTGGTCTCATAGAGCCTGGTGGAACCCCTGAGACTATGGCCCCTAGCTGCCCTTCAGGTCTGGAAATGACTCCACTCCTGTGGCTTCCAGCCAAACAAAAGATAGGCATATGAGCTGAACATTTACGTTAGGTAGATACATTCCTGGAGCTCTGGTAGCATAGTGGCTAAGGCACTTGACTGCTAACCAGAAGGCTGGTGGTTCAAACCCACCAGCCACTCCTCAGAAGGAAGATAGGGCAATCTACTTCTGTAGTGATACTGCCTCAGAAACCCAAGGAGGGTCGCTATGAGTCGGTCCGACTCGACGGCACATAACAACAACAACTCCTCTTTGGAGAGATCAATCACAGGAGAATAGAAGGGCTGTATGTGCACAGGGAGATAGCTCGGGGGTGGGCAGGAGTACATGGGAGGGAAGGACATAGGAAAGAGGTAACTATGGGGAGGAAGTGGGAAGAGAGCTGTTGCATTGTGGAAGATTGCGGTCAATGTCATGAGACAAAGTATATGTGAACTACTGTACGGAAAATGAATTTGCTCTGCAAACTTTCACCCAAATCACAATAAAAATTTAAAAGAAAAGAAAGATTTACAGCCTTGGAAACCCTATGGGGCTGTTCCACTCTGTCCTCTGTTGTTTTGGTTTAGAATGGACTCCACTGCAGTGGGTCTGGTTTTTTGGTTTATGATCCATAGTAAAGAGGTCTTCATATATTAACATTAATGGATCTGCATGAACATTTAATTATTTTTGTTTACTCTTTACATACATGTAATACAAAGATGCAACAGTAGAAAACAAATACTCATATTCAACAATAGAAAAATATATAGAAAGAAGTTTGAAAGCTTTATTAACACTTTAGTTTAAAAAAAAAACTTTTTATTGTGATTTGGGTGAAAGTTTATGGAGTAAACTAGTTTTGCATTCAACAGTTCACATACATTTTGTTTCGTGACATTGATTGCAATCCCCACAATGTAACAGCACTCTTCCCATTTCCTCCCTGTGGCTACAGTTTTCCTTTGTCCTTCTTTCCTATCCATTCCTGTCTTCTGAGTTTATCCCTGAGCAAATATTACCTTTTGGATTTTTTATGAATGATTGTTCTAAAGAGTGCTCACCTTCCTGGTGTATTGTTCACTTCATAGGCCTGTCTATTGTTTAGCTAAAAATTGTGGCATAAGCCACAGGGGTAAGTTCAGTTCTGGGAATGAAGAGTGACTAAAGGTCAGAGTCTCGGGGTTTCACCAGTCTCTATCAGACCAGTAAGCCTGATTTTTTTTTTATTATTTTGACTTTTGTTCCACATTTTTCTCCCACTCTATTCAGAATCTCTTATTGTGATTGCTTTCAGAGTGGTTGGCAGTGGCAGCCAAGAATCATCTAGTTCTTATGGTCTCAGGGTCTTGTAAGCTGAGGTTCACGTGTCCAATAGTCCCTTGAACTAATTGTTTCCATGTATCCCTGTTTTTCTTTTCTCCAGACAAGGAGAGACAAATAATTGCATTTTTTATGGCCGCTCGCAAGTTTTTAGGACTCTACTCACCAAAGAATGATGTAGAATAATGTCTTTGTGGACTATATTATGCCAGTTGACTTTGATGTCTACTGTGACTAGTGTCCTGAGCCCACAAACCCAGTGACCCACTCCCTCAAGGTGTTTGGTTATGGCTAAGAAGTTTTCATAATTTCCCCCTGTTGGCTCTACTAAATACATGGACATTTTTACAGCACACACAAATATGTATGTAGAAATATCTTCTGTCAAACTTATATATGTGGTTGTGGGTATAGTCCTGTTCACCTACTCATAACTGATTGTCTTGCCTGTCTACATATGTATCCATTCACAGACTAATGTTTGTTGTTACTGATAATGCAAGACTGTGTATGTGATAGTGTTTTCCTTTGTTGTCTGTAACTCTTAACACCTCAACTTTTACTTTCCTCCTTTGAGGTAGACACTAATAGATTGAAGTTCATCCATTCTAGGAATTTATGTAGACTTCGATGTACATACAAAACAAAAAACTCACTGCTGTCAACTCGATTCAACTCATAGCAACCCCTCCTTTGGTTTCTGAGGCAGTATCTCTATAAGAGTAGATTGACCAATCTTCCTTCCGAGAAGTGGCTGGTGGATTTGAACGGCCAGCCTTCTGGTTAGCAGTCAAATGCTTTAGGCACTATGCCACCAGAGCTCCCTCGATGTACATATACACATACTTAAAAAAAAAATCCAAGATGAAACTGCGATTCATAAGGTTTTCAGAATAAAACATGTCTACAACAGCCATAATATGACCCACTGAATTTAGAGACCATCTGAAGAATAGATTTGACACACTGAAAAACAGCAACTGAAGACCAGATAAGTTGTGGGATGGCATCAAGAAGATCATTCATGAAGAAAGCAAAAGGTCATTAAGAAGACAGCAAAGGAAGAGGAGACCAATATGGATGTCAGAAGAGACTCTGAAATTTGCTCTTGAATGGAGAGTAGCTAAAGCAAAAGGAAGAAGTGTTGAAATAAAAGACCTGAACAGAAG
>NW_006923485.1:36929-37438 GCF_000298275.1 Orycteropus afer afer | reverse complement strand
AAATTATTTAATGATGCAGGGACTATCAAAAGAAGATGGAAGGAATACTCAGAGTCACTGAACAAAAAAGAATTAGTCTAAGTTCAGCTATTTTAGGAGGTAACATACGATCAAGAACCAAAGGTATTAGAAGAAGAAGCCCAAGCTGCACTGAATGAATTGGCAAAAAACAAGTATCCAGGAATTGACTGAAAATACCCACTGAGAAGTTTAACAAACAGATGCAGCGCTGGAGATGCTTACTCATTTATGCCAGGAAATTTGGAAACAACCTGGCCAACTAACTGAAAGAGGTCCATATTTGTGCCCATTCTAAAGAAAGGAGATCCAGTAAAATGTAGAAATTATAGAACAATATCATTAATATCACACACAAGCAAAAAATTGCTTAAGATAACTCAAAAAATGGTTGTACACTGAGACTGTGGCCCCTAGCTGCCCTTCAGGTCTGGAATTGAACCCACAACTGTGGTTTCCAGCCAAACAAAGTACAGGCATGTGAGTTAAAC
>NW_006923485.1:0-899 GCF_000298275.1 Orycteropus afer afer | reverse complement strand
GAGATCCATTTGCAGAAAAATGAAACAAGATCTGTACCTCACACCATACACTAAAATGAACTCCAGATGGATCAAAGACTTAAATGTGAAACCTAGAACTGTACAGTTTCTCAAGGAAAATTTAGGGGCAAATTTAAGGGCCCTAATATATGGCATAAATAGACTATCAAGCATAACTCCAAATGCACAAACAGCAGAAGAGAAGCCAGATGATTGGGACCTTCTAAAAATTAAATTTTTATGTGCTCCCAAAGACTTCTCAAAAGAGTCAAAAGAGAACCTAAAGATTGGGAAAACATATTTGGTAATAACATATCTGACAAGGGACTTATCTCTAGAATTTATAGAAAACTCCAACTCCTCAATAACAAAAAAGACAAACAATCCAATTAAAAAATGGGCAGAAGAATGAATAGACACTTCACTGAGGAGGATATTCAAGCGGCCAACAAACAGAAGAAATGCTCATGATCATTTGCTATTAGAGAGATGCAAATCAAAACAATGAGATACCATCTTGCTCCAGCACTAGTTCAACAAGACAGAAAATAACAAATGCTGGTGAGGTTGTGCAGAGATTGGGACTCTCATACACTGCTGGTGGGATTGTAAAATGGTACAACCATTGTGGATAGCAGTATGGCAATTTCTTCAAAAGTTGGACTTAGAAATACCATTTGACCCAGCCATCCCGTTACTAGGTATATACCCTGAAAAAGTGAGAGCCATGACAAGAACAAATATATGCATGCCCATGTTCATCGCAGCACTATTTACAATAGCCAAACATGGAAACAACCTAGATGTCCATCAACTGAGGAATGGATAACCAAACTATGGTACATACACACAGTGGAATACTATACAATGCTAAAGAATAATGTAGAATCTGCAAAACA
>NW_006923484.1:47017-48252 GCF_000298275.1 Orycteropus afer afer | reverse complement strand
TCAAACTATCCCTATTTGTTGATGATATGATCCTATACCTAGAAAACCCAGTAGACTCAGTCAAAAATCTGCTGGTACTAATTGAGAGATTTAGCATCATGGCAGGACATAAGATCAAGATCCAAAAATCAGTTGGATTCCTCTACACCAGCAAAGAGATTGCTGAAGAAGGAATAAAGAATTCAATACCGTTTACAATAGCTAAAAAAAAAAAAAAACACTTCAGAATAAATCTTACCAGGGACACAAAAGACTTGTACAAAGAAAACTATATACAAAAACTACGTCAAGAAAATATAAGAGATCTACATAAATGGAAGAACATCCCATGCTCATGGATAAGAAGATTGAACATTGTGAAAATGTCAGTTCTACCCAAAACAATGTATACATTCAATGCAATCCCAATCCAGAGCCCATCAACATTTTTTAGGGATATGGAAAAACCAATCACTAACTTTATATGGAAAGGAAAGAGACCTCAGATAAACAAAGCACTACTGAAGAAGAAGAACAAAGTAGGAGGTCTCACATTGCCAGATCTCAAAACCTACTATACAGCCACAGTAGTCAAAACTGTCTGATATTGGTTTAATGACAGATACATAGACCAATGGAATAGAATTGAGAACCCAGAAATAGATCTATCGACCTATCGATGTATAGTCAGCTGATCTTCGACAAAGGCCCAAAATCCTTTAAATGGGGAAGAGAATGTTTGTTTAATATATTGTGCTGGCAAAACTGGAGATCCATTTGCAGAAAAATGAAACAAGATTTGTACCTCACACCATATACAAAAATGAACTCCAGATGGTCAAAAACTTAAATGTGAAACCCAATACTCTAGAGTTCCTCAAGGAAAAACTAGGCACAAATTTAGGGGCCCTAATATATTGCATAAATAGATTCTCAAGGATAACTCAAAATGCACAAACAGCAGAAGAGAAACCAGATGATTGGGACCTTCTAAAAATTCAATTTTGATGTGCTTCCAAAGAGTTCTCCAAAAGAGTCAAAAGAGAACATACAGATTGGGAAAAAAGTATTTGGTAATGACATATCTGACAAAGGACTTATCTCTAGAATTTATAGAAAACCCCAACACCTTAATTACAAAAAGACAAACAATCCAATTAAAAAATGGGCTCAAGACATGAATAGATACTTCACCAAGTATGATATTCAAGCAGCCAACAAATATATGAAAAAATGTTCATGATCATTAGCTATTA
>NW_006923484.1:34151-46829 GCF_000298275.1 Orycteropus afer afer | reverse complement strand
TGCTGGTGGGACTGTAAAATGGAACAACCCTTGTGGAAAGCAGTATGGTGATTCCTTCAAAAGTTGGAACTAGAAATACCATTTGACCCAGCTATTCCATTACTAGGTATATATCCTAAAGAAGTGAGAGCCATGCTAGGAACAGACGTATGCACACCTATGTTCATCACGGCACTATTTACAATAGCCAAAAGATGGAAACAACCTAGGTGTCCATCAACTGAGGAATGGATATCCAAACTATGGTACACACATACAATAGAATACTATGCAACCTTACAGAATAATGTAAAATCTGCAAAACATCACATAACGTGGACGAACTTGGAGGACATTATGCTGAGTGAAATAAGTCAGTCACAAAAGGACAAATATTGTATTAGTCTGTTATTGTAATAGTTAGAGAAATGTTTATCTTTGAAAGGACATTTTCTTTGTTACTAGGGGTGGGAGAGTAGGGAAGGGAATACTGTTAGATAGATAGAGATAAGTTTTGATATGGGTGAAGAGAATGGCATTGTATCAAATGTGAGAGATCATTATAGTGGCATTGAGAAAGAGAAAGGCATTGAGAGGTAAGTGGGAAGTACAGACAGCAAAGATGAACTCTTTTGCACATATAGTATGGTGTGGTCAGTGAAGACAAACATGGGTATATGGGTGGATAGATGGGTAGACAGGCTGAACTATTAGGTATGTCTCTGAAGTGCGGTGTGTACCCAAGAACATATATAAGGTTGGTAGACAATGGTCCTACAACTTTATGTGTATGATCTGAATTCCCAGGTTTATAGTGGGGCTGATAAGGGGCAAGGTTGTAGTCACTGCTTGGGCACAGCCAGCTACCAACCAATTTGTTAAAACTGTGGGCTCAGGACCATAGTCGCAGAGGACATCAACCTCAATTGGCATAACATACTGCACAAAACTGTTCCATCCCCTACTGTGGTGAGTAGTGACTGGGATGTTAAAAGCTAGCAAGGTGCCATCTAGATGCAACAATGGGTTTCACCTCATCCAGAGCCAAGAAGAATGAAGAAAACCAAAAATTCATGGAAACGATTAGTCCTAGTGACTGGTACATCATCTGATCTGCAGCCTATATGACTATGAGACCAGAAGAACTAGATGATGCCTGGCTACTTGGAAGAGGATCTATGTAGGAGATCCTGGATAGACAGGGAGAGCAATGTGGAACAAAACTCAAAATCATTTGTAAAAAAAAAGGGGGGGAGCAGGTTTGCTGGTCTGGTAGAGCCTGGTGGAACCACTGAGATTATGGCCCCTAGCTGCCCTTCAGGTCTGGAATTTAATGCACCCCTGTGGCTTCCAGCCAAACAATAGACAGGCACATGAGTTGAACATTTACCTGAGGTAGATACACTCCTTGGAGAGAACAATCATGGGAGAAAGAGGGCTGCTTATGCACAGGGAGACAGCTCAGGGGGCAGGAGTGCATGGAGGGTAGACACAGGGAAGAGGTAACTATCAGGAGGAAGTGGGCAGGGAGCTGTTGCATTGTGGTAAATTGTAGTCAGTGTCATGAGACAAAGTGTATGTGACCTGCTGTATGGACAGTGTATTTGCTCTGTAAATTTTCACCCAAACCACAATAAAAAGAAAAAAAAAATAAAAATGAAGAATTGTTGTTATGTGCCATCAAGTCGGACCCGACTCATAGCGACCCCCCTTTGGGTTTTCAAGGCAGTATCATTACGGAAGTAGACTGCCCTATCTTCCTTCTGAGGAGTGGCTGGTGAGTTGAACCACCAGCCTTCTGGTTAGCAGTCAAGTGTCTTAGCCACTGTGCTACCAGAGCTCCAAGAATAAGTAGATATCAAATTAATAAATTGAAGCAAAACAGGTCTTTTCACTTCCTCAGTAGATGCAATAATAATAATAATAAATATTAATAAAACAAAACTTACCACAGTATATGAAAATGTTAAATAAATTGATTTTTGCATACATGTACAGGATAAATTCATCTTTAATATAACAGTTTAGCAGAATAATTTTATTAAAAATTTTTAAATTTTAGTGTCTCTACTCTTATTCATAGTTTAACAAAGTTGATGTGTCCAGGGAATCTGCTCTTGGTAATGCTTTATATGACATGAAATGAAAAATAAATTAATAAATATAATTCAAATTCTGCTGCTAAAGGGAGTAAATTTGTTAAGTGTTCTAATCATCCTAAGATAAACAGATGGCTTCTATTCAAGCAAAGCAAAGCAGTAATTATACACATCTGTATAAAATCAATAAAATCTAATATATCCGGAAACAATTGGCTGCCATTTCAGACAACAGGCTTTGAGAATAACAATTGTATAATCATTTAGTCATTTTTCATAAAATCCATGACACCAAAATAATTTTTAGCATGCAAAGCACAAAGCATGTGTTATTGATTTATTACTTCTAAAATGCACATATTGACTATTTGTCAATAGAATATTAGGCTTGTTAATTACAGTACCCTATTGTCACTTTTCTTCCTTTGTGTATTGATAGGTATGTGATTCTGTTTGTAAAGAAAATTCATGTTTACTCAGTTATTTGAAGAAACTTGTACTTTCCTATCATCAAGGGTATTATAAATATCACACCTCAAAAATCATGCTACAATATTGATCACCAACAAAGTTGATACTATTCTTTAAATTCTAAATGTTTCTTCTGAATTTTCATACACAGACAGAAATGTCATCACCTAAAGTAGGGTGTTGCAGTTCCACGTGAAAGAACAGCAGCTCAGCCATCTGGAGAGATACTTCAAAGGTTTTTATTGTCCAATTGGGTTTATCTAGTTCTGTATGGCAGCCTGTAGACACCCACATTTTCTGTCTAGAAGTGAAAATGAATGTTTTTATTTCTGGCAGTTTATGCAAAATGCTGCACTTCAGATAGCCAGACTGAGATGCTTCTGGCAACCAAAATCATTTCATTAGCCCAGTTAGAATGACATGCATAAAATGTAGATTACACCCTGCAAAATCAATTCTAATTACTAATCTTAATGAGGCTAATATGTTTTTCTATATGCAAAACAGTGGAGAGTTTAGCCTAATTTTAGGAGCAAATAAGAAAACAAAGATTTCTAAAAGTTGATGGATACTGAATTATTATATTATATTATATTATAATAATTGTATTTTTGACTTAATAATCTTAAGGAAAATGGGTAAAACAGAACTGCTAAGGCTGTTGGGGAAAATTTAACAATCAATTCAGTTATTTCTGTCTTTCAAATTCCCTCTCCCACTTTAATTAAATCTGAATTGATCACTGTGAGTTAATTGGCACATACATAAATAAATTTGCATTGTCTAAATAGGAAAGGTAAAGATTTGTCTATGTCAGCACTTAAGGCAAGTTGTTGAAAAATGGCCTATTATTGAAAAAAGTATTATCCACTTAGGTCAAAGTAATTCAAAAACTATTTATTAACATCTGCCTTGTGTACAATCTTTTAAAGGCACTTGAAGGAACATTGATAGTAGGAGCAGTTAAATAAAACCTATAATCCATTTATTCTCCACAAACTTATATGTCCTGTAAAAGTTTTAAACATAATCATACATCAGATAAGAAACAACAGAAAGACATTAACAAAGGCGTTATAAAGTAAGCATAAGAACAATTCAGAAAATAAAGGTATTGATGGTAACTGAACAGATACATGTAAATTTCATGGAGAAAATGAGACTTTACTCAGATCTTAAAAAGTAGGCAGAATATGAATGTGGTTTTGATTAGGTGGTACCTGAGTAATGATATGTGGCTGTGAGTATTAACTGGTGACAAAAAGAAAAAAAAAATATATATATAAGAATAAATTCAATAATTTCTGCATGATATATATATAAAATGACTAAATTAGTCTAGAAGAGAGGAGCATCAAAATTGTGTTAATATTTAAGGAAAGAGAAATTAAGATGAGGTATGTTATAGCTTAAATGTATAGGTATTTAACAAAATAATATTATGATGTCTAAAAGATGACCCAGAAGAGTGTCATGTAGAAGTACCAAACATATATACCAAATCAGAATGGCATTTTGTAATAATTTGACAATTATTAACATAATCATGTGATGCCCAGTGTTTATAATAATGAAGTTAGATTACTGGGGTATTTGGAACATCAGACGGTATTAGTTATGAAGCATGTTATTATTGTTACATACTGTCAAGTCTGTTCTAATATCGATCCCATGTACAACAGAAACAAGCACTGTGTCATCCTGCGCCATCCTCATAATCATAGCTATATATGAGCCCGTTCTTGCAGCCACTGTGTCAATCCATCGTATAATTGCATCTCACTTTTCCTTACTCCCACACATTCCTTTAGATAGAGTGAATAGTCACAAATAAATAAAAAATGAACTAACATAGTAAAAAAAAATAAAATAAAATAATCATGTTAGGATATTATTTGAATTTACAAGACAACAGAGAGCAATGCTTGGCTCAGAACAGAATAAGTCTTCATCCAAACACATAGGACCAGTATTAGTAGAGCAAATGCACATGGACATAGACGAATTCCTTAAAATTAGAATTAGAATATGCTTATTCCAGAAAGCAAGGATATCTTTACATAAGAAGTAAAAATCCTAACTATGATCATCTACTTTCCATATAAAATCAATATGTAGGAATTAGATGATCATACCTAAAAAAACCCCTCAAACTCATTGCCATTGAGTTGATTCCGACTCATAGCAACCCCCAGTGGTTTTCTGAAGCTGAAAATCTTTACAGAAGTAGATTGCCCAGTCTTCCTTCTGTGAAGGGACTGGTGGTCCAGTCTTCCTTCTTTGGAGTGGCTGCCGGGTTTGAATCGCCAACTTTCTGGTTATCAGTCAAATGCCTCAGGTGCTACACTATTACATCTCCTTAAATGATCATACTTAGGATTTTTAAATCCTACACAAAATCAAAATCAGAAGTTGAAAATGTACTCAGGATTATAAATTAGTACAAATGTGTCATGTAGAATTTTATTTTAATATTTTAGTAAAAGAATAATTAAATTTTTCACATACAAGCTTATAAAGTTTATTGGAACAGGTAATCAGAGCAAAGCATTCAAGTAAGACCTTGAGATATTGATTTACAACTAGAGAATCAGAATTAACAATTACAATTACAATTATAATATCAGTGTAAAGAATAGAGTCCAAATCTTTTTTTTTTTTTTTTTTCCCAAATCTTTAGACTTTGGTTATTTACTTTAGTGAGTGGTTGCAGGAAGAAGTCTTGACCACAGCTAGATCCCAGCTGTGGTTCCTCTCAGCTAGGGTCTGAGGTCAACAGTGGTAGGCAGAGTCTCTGCAGCTCTCCACGTTCAGAAAGAACTAGGGACTAGAGAATGAGCCCTTTGCCTTGTTTTCTCTTTTCTAATGAATAGACATTCAGGGCTTTTATATTTATTTCTTACCTTGGCCTCAAACAAAAGAGCTAGTGTGGTTTCAAAACCTAGTACGTAACATCTTTTCTTCAAGCTTTAGAGATTAATAAAGTTGCTTACAACTTATGTCTCAAGTCAAGTTTATAATAATTAATTATATCAGATATGTTATCACAGTATGCAGGAGCACAGTCAACTTAAAAGTTGTTTAACACATTCTTCAGAGACTTGTGTTTCTATGCCTAGGTTCAGAAATGTTTTATTTTCAAAGCACATTATAAATAATTTATGCATTTGAGACTTAAGATCATTAAAGAAGAAACATAATAATACTATATATATCTTGGTTTTCCAGTACTGCTAAAACAGAAATACAAAAATGGATAACTTTAACAAATAGGAATTTATTCCCATACAGTTTAGTTTAGAACTACTGGCCCTAGGGCCTGGGTGAAGGTCCCTTGACCTTGGGGTTCAGCTCTGCCTCTTATTCCAGGCCCACTGGAGCTGCAAGCTTCTCATAACTCATAAGGTTGCTGGCTGCCAATGCTGATAAACCCAAAGTTGACAAGTAAAATGGAATAATTCCAAGATCCACAGGCAACATGACAGACCACTTGTTCAAGTCAAAAAACAACCCCAAGATTTGTAGGCAGCACAGCAGGCCATTGAGATGAAGACTCAGCCAAATGCAGCATCCAGATATGGCAAAAAGTACAGTCCTTCCTCAAAGCTCTTCCATATATGCAGGAAGCAGGTCCTACCCCAAAGGCAGCTCTCTTCCTACTGATTAAAGTCTCACAGCAGATTCCACCATGGAGGTGATTACAATCTCATCATGGGGAATAACTACACCCAGCTGCCAAGCCACTCAAAACCAAGGCCTACCCAACTGACACACAACCTTAACTACCACAGCATATAACAGGCGTAACTCATTGTAGAGTTTTAAAAATCATATATTATTTGACAGAATTAAAAACACCATACACAACAGAATGATTTCTAGTTTATTAAAATCATGTGTGCATGTTTTTAACAAAATAATCCTTCTCCCATAGAGAAGTCTACTGAAATATAGTTGGATTGTATATAGCCTGGATTGGCTAAAAATAATCAAGAATATGAAATCTGGATGGGGACAGATGAGCCAAGATAGGACACAAATGATAATTATGAAAACAAGGGAATGGGTACATGGGACTTTACTATTAAATCTTATGTATTTTATATATTTTTAAAATTTCCATACAGAAAAAAAAAATGTCAGACATAAAATTGCTACATAAGAATATCTTTGGAATGTAGAAATATTATCAAATAAATATTTATGGTTTCTTGCTTCATTTAACCTAACCACTCATACTGTGGGAGCTGGGAAATAATCTTTTAAAATAATTGCTGAACTTATAAAAAATAAAGGAAACACTCTAGAGACAAAAGCTATATGAAAACCACTGTGAGAAGTGTGAGCAAATCCTATACCACTCTAAGGACATTCATAAAATAAAAAGAAGTCATGAATTTTGATGAATATGTGAGGACTGTAGAAAAGGGATTAAATGTTTTTAAAGTGGAATTAGGAAGAAAGCTATTTACCTGTGGCTAGACCCTATCAAGGCTACAAGGCTATGGAAAAGATGTTGTTGGTATGGCTCCTATTCAGGGATTTTATGTATAGCAAAACTAAATGTTGCCTGGTCCTGCACCATTCCTACAATAGTAGGTATGTATGATCCCATTGTTACATTCACTGTGTCAATCCATCTTGTTGAAGTTTTCCCTTTACTTTACCAAGCATAATGGCCTTCCCTAGCAATCAACTCAACCACAGTGAGTTTGGTTTGTTTAATTTTGGTGGAACAGTGACTAAGGCATTTGACTGCTAATCAGAAAGTTGATGGTTCAAATCTACCAGCTTCTCTGTGGAAGGAAGATGATGCAATCTATTTCTGTTAAAGAGTTGAAATCAACCCATTTTGTTGTTGTTGTTTGTTTGTTTTAATCACTAATCAAAGTAAGAGGAAAAGAAGTTTGTCACCCTTGCTTCTGAAGAGGATTCTGGCTTTACTTCCTCCATCAAAAATGTGTATGTTCTTCCAGCATTCCATGGCATATTCAATATTCTTTGCCTACACCACATTTCAAATATGTAAATTTTTGTCCTTTTTTCCTTTTTTTATCATCCAGCTTTCACATGCATATGAAGCAATGGAAAAGATCAGGGCTTTGGTTAGGGAGACCTTAGCCACCAAAGTAACATCTTCACTTTTTAATACTTAATTCTTTTTCCACAGATTGCCCAAGGCAATGCATCATTTGACTTCTTGAGTGCTGCTTCCATGGGTTGGGGGTGAGGAAGCACACCTATAAAGACGATACCCCAAAACAAAACCAACTGCCATCAAGTCAATTCTGACTCATAGTGACCCCTATTGGGTTTCCAAGGTGGTAAATCTTTACAGAAGTAGATTACACAGTCTTGCTTCTGTGGAGTGCCTGATGGGTTTCAACTACCACCCTTCTTGTTAGTCAGATACCTTGGGCACTGGGCTACCAGAGCTCCTTACAAAGAGAATATATTAATTTAAGTATCTTGCTCCAAATAGAACAAATATAATCTGACCTGGCAATGCAAAACCACAAATGTGCTGCCAAAACCACAAATTTTTCCTTATAAATGTAGCTATTTATGGCCTTAATTATCCAAGAGGATCTCTGGTAGCTTAGTGCTTAAGGCCCTTGACTGCTTACCAGAGGGCTGGCAGTTCAAACTCACCAGCCACTCCTCAGAAGGAAGGTTGGGCAATCTACTTCCACAGTGGTACTGCTTCAGAAACACAAGGAGGGGTTGTTATGAATCAGGTCCGACTGGATGGCACATAACAACAACAATTATCCAAGAGAACCTAATGTGAAAAAAATAAATTTAAGTAATTCCTAATTGGTGGCATCTTATGATATTGTCAGAAACAAGCACAAATGATGACTGCTAGAGGCTGGAATAAATAATTTTCAATCTAGACAATTCAGAATTACACAAAAGAAAAAGGATCAGCTATGATATCAAAATAAAACAACATAATACTTAGCTAAAAAAGCTGTCAAGAGTGAGACTAAGCAAAGAAAAATTAGCAGAATTAGAGCATCAAAGGCTTCAGGCATAGAAATTATTGAATATTTTAAAATACTTGTATTTTAAATTTAACACATAGGACAAAAATATCTAGGGATAAAAAATGATCAAAATGATCAAGTAGGATTTGAAAAAGTATGACAGAGATTTTTAGAGCCCTAGGGGTACAGCGGTTTAGCCCTTGGCTAACCCAAAGCTTGGTTGTTTGAAACCACTCAAAGTGTCTGCAGGTGAAAAACTTGAGCTAGAAAACTCTACAGGGCAGTTCTAGTCTTTCACATGGGGTCTTTATTAGTCTAGATCAAGTCAATAACACTTAACAATATACATGTATATATAGATACAGCTCTGGTGGCATATTGGATAAAGCATCAAAAGATTGGTGGTTGAAACCCACCAGCAGCTCTGCAAGAGGAAGTTGAGGCCATCTATTTCCATAAAGATTTATAGCTTTGGAAATGCAATGGGTTTCACTCTGAGTCAGAATTGACTCGATGGCAGTGAGTTTTTTGGTTATGTTAAATAAGTTTCATATAATGTAGAGAAAGTCAAAGAAAATATGAGTAAACAGAAAAGACTAATCTGATGAATTTACCAAAAATTCAATGAAGAGATAAAAGCCAAGAAAAATATGGAAGAAGAGTGAAGAAGTATAGAGCAGAATAGTGAGTACACCCACCATGGACGTGATTTAATTGTCACAGTTATTGATGGCATAGAACTGGACAAAGATGATAGTCAATGAGAAAAAATATGGAAAAAAAAAAAATTGGCCACAATTGATCAAAGTTATTAATTCCCAAGTTTAGAGAGCATAGCAAAACCCAGGCAATAAAAGAAATATGAAAAATAAATCCATAGCAAAACACATCTTGAACCTGAGTAAAATATATGAGCAAAATTTTTTGTAAATTTGATATTATTAAAGAATAAAATACTTATTTTAAAAAATTGTATCTTTGACATTAAAAAAAGAAAGGATTAATATATAGCATTTATTATGGATTGAATTTTGTCCCTCCAACATGTGTATTGAAATCCTAAACCTTATACCTGGAGATGTAATTCCATTTTTGTATAGTTTTCTTTGTTATGTTAATGAGACCATATAAGTGTAGGGAATATTTTAAATCTAGTCACTTTTGAGATAGAATCAGATTCACATAGAGAGAAGCAAGCACAAATGGAGGAAACATAGATGCTCCATGGAGATTGGAAAGTAACCTGAGAAACACTGGGCCTATAGAAGATGAGACAAAAATTTCTCCACATAATAGCAAGCCTTCTCCTGTAGCTCGTGCCCTGATTTTGAACTTCTTATCTCCTAAACTGTGAAAAAATAAATTTCTGTTGTTTATAGCCAGCTTAAAGTGATGCTAAGAAATTAAGATGGTATATAAAAATGATATCACATCAGTAAGAAAATAAATAAAGTGCACAAAAGCTATGAAAATAATATACAAACCAGGACATTAATGGTTATGAAAAAAATGAGAAGATGTTTAACCCTATTAGTAATGCAGAATTACCACATAGAACGATAATCACAAAATGACAATTCAAACTACAATAAGACATAATTTCACATCCATTTTGCTGACAAAAAATAAAAACCAAATACCAAGCATTGATGAAAAAGTGGAACAGTGAAGTTATTCATCATTTTTTATGAGAGTATCCAGTGCAAAGTCATATGAGGGGATAATTTACCAAAACGTAATGTAATCAAATCTGTGTATACTCTAAAAGACAAATATTCTGCTACTTGCATGTATATTAAAGAAACTATTTTAAAAATTCACAGGATACAGGTACATGATCATGCAGAATATTATTTTTTATTTATTTTGTTTTTATTGTTGTTGAAAATATACACCACAGGACATACACCAATCTAAATTTTCTACACACAGTTTAGTGACATTGATTATATTCTTCACAATGTGAAACCATTCTTACCCTCCTTATCTGAGTTGTCCCTCCATCATTAATATAAACTTAATAATGTTCTCTACATTTCCTCTCTAATCCTTAGAATTGCTGTTGTCAATTTGATCCTATATAGATAGAACTTAAAAGAATGCAGTGCTCAGGAAAGGCTTTCTTTACTAGTTAAGTTAAACTTATTTAGTCTTAAGAAGACTTCCAGGAAGTTTTTTAGTTTAAGTTATAAGATTTAAAGATTATTTTGGGGTAATAGTTTCAGGGATTCATCCAGCCCCTTTGGCTCCAGAAAAATTCAGTTCCATGACAATTTGAAATTCTGCTCTATAATTTCTCCCTTTATTCTTCCATAGAATCTTTGATGAAGATATTAAACAATGGCAGATTGGTCTCTTGACAAAGTACAGTAGTTCATGGAGGTAATTAGCCACATATTCCATTTCTTCCTCCTTTTCCTGACTCAAAAAGCTCTGGTGGTGCAGTGATTAAAGCTTTTGAGTGCTAATCAAAAGGTCACCAGCCACTTGGTGAGAGAAAGATAAGACAGTTTGCTTCTGGAAAGGTTTAAAGCTTTGGAAACTCTGTGGTGCAGTTCTACTTTGTCATGTAGGGTCAATATGAGTTGGAGTCAATTTGGTGATAGATAGTGGGTTTAATTTATTTGGTTTTATTCCCGATCTTCTTCCTCTCCCAAGTAGAAACTTATTTTGTACGTTGAAGACACTGTTGCAAGCTTTTAAGGCCCCAGACTATACAACAAACCAGGATATAGGATGAATCATCATTTTTGATCACAAAGAAAAAAAAATCTACTATATATTTATGAACAGCGAATAATAAATCAATTATATTTGCATATTCATATGACACAGTATTGCATAGCAGTGGAAATGGATGAAATAACACAAACTTCTCAGAGTGTATGACCTTTATAAATCGTTTTTTGGTTGGAAAAAAAATCAAGCTGCAGAAAACATACAAAATAACACCACAGTTTGTGATGTATAAATACATATGTATGTAGTAGAGTTATAGAGACTAAATTAGAAAAATGCTAAAAAAATTCAGTTTAAGAAACACTTTCGTGGAGTAAGTGAGGAAATCAGATTGGAGAGAGTTCATAAACAGTGTTGATAATAAATGTTAATTTGTTAAATTTGCTAATGGATTTTTAATTGTATATGAGCTTACTTTTTATAAATTTTTGCATGTCTTCACTGCTTTATAGAAATATATCTTCATTATAATACTTTAAATTCTCTTTATCATTCTACATGTATTTTCTTAATAAGATTCCATTTAATACATTAGTGATAATATATATTTTCATATATATCTTACCTATATAGAAACTGCTATATCCCTTGACCTGCAGGTACTGATTCCATCAATGTGAAAATTATAATAGATTTTTTTTTCTTTCATGTTGTATACTACTGTCTTTATTAATCTTGTCTTCAAAATATCTTTAAATCTTTTCTATGAATGTTGATGTGAATTCTATCTATTTTTACCCTAATTAAATTTTATATATAGACAAGAAATAAAAATTAAAACAATTGATACCTTGATTAGTCATTGATAATGCTAAGTTGTATGTCTCCTGGAAATGAGGTTGTCCTTCAAGAGACCTCTCCATAGGGCATTCACTATATTCACAAATTTGCCATGATTCAGCACCTAGCCTTCATATTTACAGGGTCAAAAAACTGATTGCATAAGCACATTTAGAATGGATCCGCTTCTCCCTTGCGAACTAACTTAATCAAGCTCTCAAAGCTGATCTATAAAATAAAATAAGCAAAAATGTATTAATCAAAAATAAAAATGCAGTGTATGAAAGGAAGGGAATATTTGACGCAGCATAAACAGTTCATTCTCTTCCTACAAGAAGACTCAAAGGGAAAAAAGAATAACATAATTGGAAAGTTGTTATAAGAGCTTGTTATCTGGACAAACATAATTAGATGAATTACATATTTAATGACATCAAGAAAAGATAATTTAGTATGTTTATTATAATATTAATAGTAATTCATTTTTCTAGTGGAATCTGGATACTAAAAATCTATTTTCTTAAATCCCTTTTTCCCTAACTAGTGCTTCAAGGAAGAGCTCTGGTAGCGTAGTGGCTAAGGCACTTGACTGCTAACCAGGAGGCTGGCAGTTCAAACCC
>NW_006923484.1:30647-32356 GCF_000298275.1 Orycteropus afer afer | reverse complement strand
AAGTGGTGTTGGGACCTGAGAATTGACCTAAAGATCAGCCATGGTCACCAAAGGCTGCAGGGATGACTGTGCTGGTGGCCTATGACTAGGAAGGGAAACAGCAAGGAGGGAGACAACCTAAGCTGTTGACTTTCTGCTGTTCAAGCAGTCATTTTGATTGTTTACACATGGCAGCCATTTTTGATATTTAAAGTCACCGAGGGTGCAGCCATTTTGAATCTTTACAAGAGGTGGCCATGTTGGATATTTAAAGTGACTGAGGGTGTAGCCATTTTGAACATTTACAAGAGGTGGCCATGTTGATATTTAAAGTGACTGAGGGTGCAGCCATTTTGAATGTTTACAAGTGGCAATCATTTTGGATTTTAAAGGGATAGAATTCTCATTCAGATTCCAGGGACCCAAGAAAAGGCTCTGTTTGCCAAGGTCAGCAGGACTTACGAGACACTGGCAACAGGAAAGGAGACAGGTGGTGAGTGTATAAGTGCTGTCAACTAGTGAATAGAGGACCACAGTACCCTACATGCATAGATAACATACAAACAATACAAAGAAATTGTGGGTGTCACTCCAACATACAATCACCAATGAAATATAAACACAAAAATGTCACAATGCCTTAGAGAAAACAGAGCATCACAGTCCCCACAAAGAAGTAAGATAAAGCAGAAGAAACAAGGGACCAGGATACAGAACCAAAACACATCCCTGAGGAAGATGCAGCATTGGTACTCCCTGATAAGGAATTCAAAATAATTATATTTAGGTATCTTCAAAGAATTGAGACAGATCAGGGAAAATACAGAGAAAACCCTAGAACAATTTCAAAAGACAATACATGAACAAAATAAATGAAAAATGACAAAAGATTCAAAATCTACAGACAGAAATCCAGAAGATTAATACTAAATTTTCAGAAATAGATAAGATATTGAATGGACAAAGAATTGAATCAATGAGAGACAGAATTAGGGAGATTGAAGGCAAATATCTGAACACTTCTTTGGAAAGGAATAAATCAGTAAAAAAGATCAAAACAAAATGAAGAAAGCCTAAGGTTCATGTGGGATACCATCCAAAGGAATAACCTATGCAAAATTGGAATTTCAGAACAGGAAGAGACAAATAAAACTCCAGAGAAAATTGTCGAAGATTTGTTGGAAGAGAATTTTCCTACTATGATGAAAGATGAGAATATATCTGTTCAGAAATTCCAACTAACCCCAAACAGGATAGACTCCAAAGAAAAACCACCCAGACATATCATCATCAAACTTACCAAAACAAAAGATGAAGAAAGAATCATAAAAGCAGCATGAGAAAAATGAAAAGTTATCTACAAGGGGCAACCAATAAGACTAAGTTCAGATTTCTCGACATAAACCATGAAGGCAAGAAGAAAATAGGATAGTATATATAAAACCCTGAAAGAGAAAAATTTCCAACCAAGAATAATGTACTCAGTAAAACTGTCCCTCAAATATGATAGTGAAATTAGGACATTTCCAGATAAGCAGAAATTAAGGGAATTTATTAAAACCAGACCAACCTTCCAAGAGATGTTAAAGGGCACCCTTTGGACAGAGAAGTAACAACAACTGACCATTAACACACATGATGATATAACCCAGAAACCAACCTAGCTATGGAAGTATCCAAAGTTTCTTTACTTTGAGATTGTATTTACTATGAGATTGTAAACAGGGAAC
>NW_006923484.1:20058-30042 GCF_000298275.1 Orycteropus afer afer | reverse complement strand
AAAAAAAAATGCATTGACCCATGCCACTTTAGTTTTGTGTACTTCACTGTACATAAATTATATTTCAATAAAATGCATTAAAAAAAGAAAGAAAGAAAGAAGGAAATCAGACATCATATTGCACTGGGCAAGTCTGCTCCACAAGACCTCTTTAAAGTGTTGAGGAGTAAAGAAATCTCTTTGTTGACTAAAGTATGCCTAACCCAAGCCAATCACCTCATATGCATGTGAAAGCTGGGCAATGAACAAGGAAGACCAAAGAAGACTTGATGCTTTTGAGTTGTGGTGTTGGCAAAGAATATTGAAATACCATGGACTGCCAGGAGAATTCACAAATCTGTCCTGGAAGTGCAGCTGGAATGCTCCTGGAAATGAGAATGGCCAGATTTCCTCTCATCTACTTTGATTATTCCCTGAAGAAGGGTATCTATCACACTTGGTAAAGTGTAGGGTCACTGAAAAAGGGAAAGGCTCTCAATGATGTGAATTGACACAGTGGCTGCAATGACAGGCTCAGGTACAGCAAGGATTGTGCTATACACTACTCATGGGACTGGGTAGTGTTTCAATCTGTTGTACATAGGGTCACGATGAGTTGGAGTTGCCTGGATGGCATCTAACAACAATAACAAAATAATATTCTTGCAGTATTCCTTTAGTGAAAAGCTAATTCAATAAATTCAGGATTTTAGCTCCTCAGAAATTACTTGTACAGGTCTGTAGTATGGCGCTCTGGTGGCATAGTGGATAAGGTACTTGGCTGTTAACCAGAAGATCAGTGGTTCAAACCTACCAGCCTCTCTGTGGAAGGAAGACAACACAAATCTACTTCCATAAAGATTTATAGTCTCAGAAACCCAATGGAGGTCACTATGAATCAGAATCAACTCGATGGCAGTGAGTTTGGTTTGGTTTTCTACAGTATACTTCTATATTTGTCTTAAGTTATCATCTTGCTTTCTACCTTTTGATCTAAGCTAATTAGATATACCCTCATCAGTATTCCCTGTAAATGCACACTTTTAGATGTCCTGTTTCCTCTTTCTAAAAATACTTTTGTGTTTCTATATAATACTCATGTTTTTTATTCATAGACAACCTCCAATTATAAATAATTTTCACAATTCTTCAAGAAAAATATCTCACTCTCTCTTTTAAATGGTGTTACTATTTGACTTTTTTTAAAAATATTATTTCTTGGACCATGTGTAATTTGGAAAAAATGCATACTTCTTTTGATATTGTGAGAAAATCTTTTTTTATTACAGTGTTGCTATGCACCTTATATACTTTCTACATGTATTTCTTCTAATTAGTGGATAAATGGTCTACATACTCTAGGCTATAATAAGGTCAAGTTTAGGAATGATATTGGAGGTAGAAAAGGAGAAAGGTAGATAAGGGAAGTGAGTTGTTAAAAATGTATGAATGATATAACCATTCCATCACACTTTTTCTTGATTTTTTTTAAAGACATTTCCTCACTCTAATCTCCATAAACTCAACTAAATCCCAGTCTCTTTAAATCTCTGAATCACTGCGATTTCTGTACAGACCACACTGAAAACTGTGGAAGAGGGATCTGAGCTCTTCCTGGTATGTGTCCATCCAGTGGACACTCAACTGGTGTGCACTAGTGCAACAGTACCAGTTGTTAAATATGAAAATATTTGGCCACTGTCACTTCTGAATTGAGTCACTTACTGATGAAGATTGAAGAATACAGTCTGCAGTATGGATTACATCTCAATATAAAGAAAACAAAAGTCCTCACAACTCGACTAATAAGTAGCATCACAATAAATGGAGAAAAGATTGAGATTGTCAAAGAATTCACATTACTTGTTTCTACAATTGATGCCAGTGGAAGCAGCAGTCAGGACATTAGACGACGTGTAGCACTGAGCAGGTGAGCCACGAAGGAACTATTTCAAGTGCTGAGTAGTAAGGATATCTCCTTGAGGACTAAGGTATGCCTGACACAATCCATGATATTTCCTCATATGCATGTGAGAGCTGGACAATGAATAAGGAAGACTGAAGAAGAGTTGATGCTTTAGAGTTGTAGTGTTGGCGAAGAATGCTGAAAGTACCATGGACTGCTAAAAGAAATAACAGATCTGTCCTTGAGGAAGTGCAACCTAAATGCTCCTTAGAAGCGAGCATGGCCAGACTTCATCTCACCTACTTTGGTCATGTTGTCAGATGGGACCATTCCCTGGAGAAAGATGTCATGCTTGGCAAGGTGGAAGTGTCAATGAAAGAGAAGACCTCCAATGAGATGGATTGACATGATTGCTGTGACAATGGGCTCAAGTATATCAGGGATCATGGAGCTGGCGTGGGATGGGGCAGTGTTTCATTCTGCTGTGCATACGGTCACTATGAGTTGGAAATGACTGGACGGCACCTAACAACAACAACAACAACAATATTTCATTATGTGTGTAAATTATGTATCAGTCAACTTTTTAATTTTTTTATTTTATTTTTGCAGTATCAGTCAACTTTTTCTGCATAATAAACAATCACAAAATATGAGAGACAAGTAATAGCAAGCATTTATTTCTTTTTCATTAATCTATGGGTAGCCTGGAGTGATTTCAGATCTAGAGGTCACCTGAGGTAGCTTTGCTTATATATAGGAACAACAGATTCCTAGCCTATGTTATTCTCATGACAATGATGGATGCGTGAGTAAATAAGGCTAATAATTCAGGTTCATTTTAAGCTTCTACTCATATCACATCTGCTAACACATCATTGGCCAAAGCATTTTACATCATCAAACCCATAGTTGAAAAGTGAGAGAGTATACCTTCCCACCTTGAGGCCATGGCAAGGCCATAGGTGTATAAGGTTATTACAGGGACTAGAAATGGGACCAATACTAAAATCTACCGTAAATCCTATTTTGTTTTACCAGATCTCTATGGATGGATATTTCATTTGTTTTTGTGTCTTTTTCTTGTTAATATACTTCCAATTAATTCCAACTCTGACCTCTCCCTACACCAAGAGGATGGGAACTCTGTCTTTTGTGAGACTAACTATAACCTTAGGGTCGTGTCCTGGTACCAGGTTCAAATGCAGATCAAATGTCAGACAAGTCCCTCTGACTCTCTGTTATAGGTTCCTTCTGATTGCCATAGAGGCAGGATCCAGGAGATACCATTTTTTTAGTACCTGTGAGAACACTATTTCCATATCACAGGACTCTCTGGTGAGGCTTGGACCCTGTGGTTCTAGTCCATTAACAATGGTTTGTTCCATCAGAGCCTTGGTTTTTCTTAATGTGGGTTAATGAATGCAGAATCTTTTGAGACTTGTTTTTCCAAAAAGGAAATGTATTCACATAATTTTATTTTTTTTTAATCATGACAGCTATAAATTTAATCATCATATTATAGTTACTTATGTACTCTTTTTAACTTCTACCAAAACTAAAACCAAACTCACTGTCAACGAGTCAATTCTCTTAACTTCTACACTAGACTATCAATACTTGAGAATAGAGACTTAGCCTTACATACCATTGTACCTTCTGAGATGCTTATTATATTTTCTTTCCATGAACAGAAGATAATTAAATACTGTGTCAAAGTAAATACATTTTATTTAAGTCATCTTTTTTAAATAAGCAATGAATTATTCAATATTTCCTAACAGTTTTTAAGAATAAAAAAGACAAACAACAATAAAAGAAGTGTTTTGCAAAACCCTAACTGAGAAAGCCTAAGTTAAATAGAGATGTAAAGGACTATTTATGAGAAGAATATCACTGGCAAGTGAAAGAGCACAGTGGATTCATGAGAAAGAAGATGAGATTATTTACAGTGAAAGTACCATACTAGTCAGTAGAGTCAATACAGAGGAGAGAAAATATTTTGAAATATTTATCACAATTTTCCTCTACAATTTCTCATCAAGTGGGTCAATCCTCTCCCCTTTATTTATCTATTGTTTATGTGATTAATTTATGATTATCTATTTATTCCATTTCCTATTCTACTTCTTTGGGATTACCTTTTATTTTTTTTATTTTTTTTATTTTTCTTTCAGAATCCTTGACTCAATGAATTATTATTAAACTTGTAATCAAGAGATGTAAGCATAAGAACTAAATTTCATTGTCAGTATAAATTAGCTTACACCTCTAGAGGTGAAGAGCAATATGACAACAGTAGACCAGGGGACATCAGAATAAGCAGGACAATGCCAATGTCAATGAAGGAACATAAAAATTCATCTGCCTGAACTAAAGAAGCAAAGTTTACTCTTTTTTTCAGAATAATTAGAGAATTTAATGTAGTAATAGTCATTTCCTATCAAAAGGAAGGCGGATTTTGGCAATTAATTACAAAAAAAAAAAAAAATGTAGCTATATTTGTAACCAAATTATGTGAAATAAGTCATATGAGTTATATTAGTAACATAAATATTTTGTCATTATCTTAGCCAGATTAGAGTTACAAGATTCTGGGGATAGTAAAAATTGTCACTTACTAGTAAAATTATGTTTTTCTACCTTTATCATAGATAGAGATATAGATAATGTTTTTATATGATGCAAAAATGGAAACAGTAGTATTAGAAATTAAAAAAAAAAAAAATTATAAACCAAAATATAACACCAATAGCATTATCTCCATTGTTGTTGTTGTTGTTATGTGCCTTCGAGTCAGCTCTGACTCCTATCAACCCCTCCTTGTGTTTCCGAGGCAGTATCACTACAGAAGTAGATTGTCCAATCTTCCTTCTGAGGAGTGTCTGGTGGGTTTGAACAGCCAGCCTTCTTGTTAGCAGTCAAGTGCCTTAGACACTATGCTACCAGAGCTCCCTATTATCTCCTTTATAAGCTACATGTTCTAATTTTTCTTTATTTCTTACAGTGATTATCTATGTAAATATATGATTTAAAATTATGGTTATAGTAGATAAAATTAAGTCTGTTTACATTTACAGTGTCCAAATATATATATATATATATATATATATATATAAACATGATATTATAAAGGTCTTTGAAAACTTGATGACTAATGAAAATTAACAGTGAGTTAAAAGAACAAATAAAATAAACCCAAAATTTGAGATACAGAGGTAAGAATAATGGAATTTCCAATCATCAAAATGAATTAAAATGAAGTTTATTTTATTTTTTCAGACTAGACTTTCTAGACTTACATACAGCCTAACTCAAAATGAAGTTTATTTTTAATAAAAATGATTAGATATAGATGTGCCACTGTTGAGGTCATAGTAAGGTATCTTATCATCCAAGATGGAAATATCTAGAACAAAAATGGAGAAATAAATTTAGGCATTTCTTCAAATATAAATTTCCCTTTATCATTATATATGTAATGTAAAGTGCACATTAGAAATACTGGGCATACATTTCACTAATATGGCAACTATCTCAATTTACTGTGTTACTTCTCTGTATCCATTATATAAGAGATATTCATTAGCTTCTTTTGAATGGACTTTAGGTCAATAGATCTATTAATGGGCAAAGTATAATTATTCCAGCTAACATGAAATAATTGTAGTCAATTTTCTTAGAATTTCTAGTATATTTGCATCAGAATCTTTTTGTCTACATTAAACTGTAGCTTTGGTAGCTTAATTTATGAGAGATTAACTACATGACATGGGCTTAGAGGCTTCAGAATTGTTATGCGCTTTTCAGAGTTAAAAATTCAAACAGACCCTGGTGGTACAGTGGTTAAGCTCTCAGCTGCTAGTGGAAAATTGGTAGTTGAAACCCACCACACACTCCATGGAGAAAGATTATAGCCTTGGAAATTCATTGGGATAATTCTACCTTGCCCTATAGTTTCTCAATCACAAATGACTTAATAGCAATAGGTTTAATTCAGAGTTAAAAGAAAAATATTCAATAAAATGTTTGAGATCACACAAAGCTGATTTAAAAGAGTTTGAGCATTTTAAGCAACAATCCTAACTCAAAATCATAAATCAGGTAATCTGAGATTTTGTTAATATCAAAGTCAGTTTAAATGATAAAAAGAGAGAAAAGAACAGTATTCAGGGAAAAGGAAAAGTGAATGTGCAATGTGTGTGTGTCTTCAAAAAGGAAGAGGTACACTAGACATAAATTTAGATGATGAGTTCTAGTTTTTATTTCTTTGTAATGTTTGGTTTAACACTGGGAAAGACATGGACATCTGTAATTTTTTTAGTTTCTCATAAATTACTGTCTAGTGAAAAATTTGGTAAATACATGTTGTTGTAACAACAACAACACGTATTATATATAATTTTTCACTAGATAGCATCTGAAAACTCATTTATTAATTTATGTAATTGTAATTAGGTGAAAGTTTACAAAGCAAATTAGTTTTCCAGGCAACAATTCATAAACTTTTTTTTTTTTTATGAAATTGATTGCAACCCCTACAATGTAACAGCATTCTTCCTGCTTTCTGTCTGTGTACCATATCCCTCCATCCTTCCTTCCTATCCCTTCCCACCTTCTGAGGTTATTGCTGGGAAAATGCTGCACTTTTGATGTCATCTGACTGATTGTTCTAAAGAGAGAGTACCTCTCTGGTGTTATTGTTCACTTTAGATTTCAGACTCAGGATTTAAATATTGATACATTTTTGTTTAGATAAAAAAAGCTTTAAAATACAAAAAGTCTAAATTCATTCCTAATTATAAATGTTATTTCTTGTCATTTCTCTTATGTTCATATCTAATCCTTAGAAGATTTGTCAGTCTCATGACAGGTGTATTGACCATGCATTAATCAATCAGCTTTAACAGTTAATTTTCTCACTTCAGTGTATGCACTATTCTATTATATATGCTAAATTTAAATCTTTCCATTACAAGAAATTCTGTCTAGCATAGCAAGAATCTGCTTTATTGTACCTCTTACAAGTTAAGAAACATTGTATGCTATGAAAGAACATATGATGCTAGCTTCTGTCCTAATACAGTATTCAGACAAAATTTCTTTTGTTTTATTGCATACTGAGTGATTTGGTCTGTGTTGAAAGGCAGCTCAGAGAATCTTAGGCAAGGATAAAGTCTGTTAAAGATAAATGATGCTGGCTTCTATGGAAATGCTAATTTGGTCTCAGTCACTGTCAATCAGTCTTCTTGAGTTATTGTTCCAGCACTTCTACATGCAATATGTGATGGCTGATGAAAGTCTCCACTAGAGTAATTAGAATGTCTTCAGAAAGAAGAAAAGGTTGTTGGTTTAGGCTAAGGAAAGCAGGTTCTGAATGAAAAAAATAATCATAAATAGCTTAAAATGATTCAAACAGACAAGAGTCTTCAGAAATTCTCATCAGTTAAATAAGAGGGAAGAGCACAGGTGGAATAAATTCAGCTAATATACAATATAAAATAACTTGATTCTTTTTGTTTTTTCTATGTGTGTCTTATAGTTATAAAAATTAAAGGGTAATTGTGTATATGTTTAAATCATATCTATTTTAATATAATCATTCTACAGGGTATAAAAGTTTAGTTCTCTCATGCTCTGAAGTATACCTATAGAGATGGAATGGAATACTTAATGAAATATAACCACATTCTAGTTACTCTATAATTCGCTAATTAGAAATACAATTTTGATAGCAGTGGGAAAGTGCAGTAGTAAAAGTGAGTGGTGTAAAAAAATTAAAGCAAGGGTACCTCTAATACTTAAAAGAGCAAACTTTTCTAATTTAATACCTACAGGAGTGTAAAAAGCTGGCTTAGAGTCATCAAATCATTTCTTAGACCACTAAGGCTGATTATTTTGGTCTGTTTTCAATATAAAATTTAATAAATAAAAAGAACATACAAAAAATTTTAAGTTATGATATTAATGTAATGGGATTGATTATCTTCAAATATTTTGAATCCATGAGGCTTATTTTATGATACATAAAATCTAGTCCAATTAATACAGACATAAATCAAAGTGTCTGAAGCTAATTAAAATTTTACAACTTGTAAGAAAGTACATTTTACCTTATTTTTAAAAAGCTGTATTGCAGTATGGTGCAGTGGTTAAGTGCTCAGCTGCAAACCAAAGGGTTGGTAGTTCCAATCTACCAGCTACTCTTCAGGAGAAAGCTGTGGCTGTCTGCATCCCTAAAAATTATAGCCTTGGAAATCTTATGAGGTAGTTTTACGTTGTCCTCTAGGATGGCTGTGACCTAGGATCCACTTAAAAGCGATGGGTTATAAAAATATACAAATTGACAAAAATATACTAATTGGTAATTTTGAGATATGCATAGATCCATCGCCACAATAAAAATAACAAACATAACCATCACTCCCAAAAGGTTTCCTAGTGACTCACTCCCACTGCTCTCTCCCTTCACTGATCTCTTTCTAGGCAGCGAATACATTTCCTATCAGTAAAGATTAGTTGGAGTCCTTGAGTGGTATAGACAGTTAAGCACTCCACTAGTAACCTAAAGGTTCACAGTTCAAGTCCAAACAGAGGCACCACAGAACAAAGTCCTGGTGGTCTACACCCAAAATATCACAGCCATTGAAAACCCTATGGAGTATAGTTCTGCTCTGAAACATGTGGTTGGTGTCCCCATGAATCTGAATCGACTCAAAATTAGCATGTACTTTCCAGAAATTTATAAAAACTGAAATCATACATTATGCATTCATTTTTTGTTTGGCTTTATTTTGAGTTCCATCTTAGATTTATGTATATTGAATGTTTATTCCTTCTCCTTGCTGAGTAGTACATTCTTTTATGGATATACTGCATTTTGTTTAGGAGCTCTGGTAGCATAGTGCCTAAGGCACTACTAATTATAAGGCTGGTGGTTCAAACCCACCAGTCACTCCTCAGAAGGAAGATTGGGCAATCTACTTCCATAGTGATACCGCCTTGGAAATCCAAGGAGGGGTCGCTATGAGTCAGATCCAACTCGACAGCAGTGAGTTTGGTTTTGACCTTTTGGCATGTTGTTTATTTACCCATTGAAGGTCATTTGGGTTGATTCCAGTTTTGTGTTATTGCAAATAAAGCTATTATAGAAATTATTATACAAGTCCTTGTATAATCCTACTTTCTTTCATGGATAAATCCGAGGAATACCCGGGTCTTATAGTTGAAGTGGGAGCTCTGGTAGCATGGTGGCTAAGACACTTGCCTGCTAACCAGACGGCTGGCGGTTCAAACCCACCAGCCACTCCTCGGAAGGAAGGTTGGGCAATCCTACTTCCGTAGTGATACTGCCTCGGAAACCCAAGGAGGGGTCGCTATGAGTAGGGGCCGACTCGACGGCACATAACAACAACAACAACAACATAGTTGAAGTATGTTTCTTTTTTTTTTTTTTTACAAAGTGATTGAACCACTTCATATTCCTAGCAGCAGTGTTTGAGAGTTCCTACTCCTCCATGTTTTCACCATTTGTTGTGGTCAGTGTTTTTTAACAATTCTAATAGAAATGTTCTGGTATCTAAATACTGTTTTAATATGTATTTTCCAAGACTAATGATATTGTACATTCTTTCATATACTTATTTATGATCCTTACATATCATTGGGTGTAATATATGCTTGAATCATTTGGCCATTTTTTAAATTGTATTTTTATTTTTTATTTTTAAGAATTTTGACAATTCCTTATATATTCTGGGCACAAGCTTGTAATCAAATATGAATTTGCAATTTTTCTTCTCCCATTCTGTGGCTTGTCTTTTCCTGAATAATGTCTTTCAAAGAGGAAGAATGTTTGGATTTTATTTTAGTTTTATTTTCTGAATCATGTTTTTGCCATTTTTGGTAATTTTTCATAAATTACTAATTTTAGATAATTTTTTTTCTTGTTTTCTTCTAGAAGTTTTCTATTTATCTATTTTCTATTTTAAGTCTATGACCTAGTTGAGATAAATTTTATATGGATCAAAATTTATTTACTTCATACAGACATACAATAGTTGTAGCACAATTTGTTGAAAAGATTATCATCTACCCAG
>NW_006923484.1:18907-19433 GCF_000298275.1 Orycteropus afer afer | reverse complement strand
AAAAAAAAAATGTGTCCATTTGCTCTGGGTCAGTCAATGACTCAGCCTAAGAACAGTGGAATTCCTTGTAGCCATCTATTCCCACATGCATCACACTGGAGGCAGGTGGAGGGCTGCACTTGCAGCTGATACAGCCTAAGAAAGGACTAGTGCCACAACAGGAAGGTGTCACTACCAATGCATTCTTAGTCATCAGTACTAGTCCCATATGAAGCCAAGCATCAGGATGGTACCGTGCAAGCATGCACTGCTCCAGCCCTTCAGGGCCCCTAAGCAACGAGATAGACCCTTTCTTGTCCAATCCAGGGTCACATGACCACCCCGCAGTGTCCATCAGATGGCACTTTCAAATGCCCCAACCACAGCAGTTGCCCAGTCTAATATAGTAGTGAATAGACATTGCAGCAAATGGCTTTGCTTTGTTCCTGACATCTGAGGGAAAGGGAAAAAAAAAAAAAAAAACCTTTCAAAATTAAGAATGCAGTTAGCTTTTTTTTTTTTTTTTTCATAGATATTCTGTGTTTGA
>NW_006923484.1:15382-18807 GCF_000298275.1 Orycteropus afer afer | reverse complement strand
TTTTTTTTTTTTCATAGATATTCTGTGTTTGACTAAAGAGGTTCCATTTTTTATCACTAGTTTGCTGAAAGTTTTTGTTGGGTTGTTTACTTGTTTTATCAGCAAGGGAAGAAGGATTATAGTTAAATGTCATATCTGTTTATTAATGTACTCACATGTTGTTTTTTTTAATATATAGTTCATTAATGTGGTGAATTACATTGGTTGATACTTAATTCTAAACCAAACCTTCATTCTTGGAAATAAAATCACCATTTGATCATAACATAGTATACTTATTTTATATATAACTGAATTTTATTTGGTAAAATTTAACTTACAATTTATATTTGCAAATTATATTCATTGGTAGTTGTTTGCAATGCTTTTTCTGAGTTTGATATCAGGAAAATGCTTGAGTAAGAATAAATTGGAATTATTTCCTGCTCTTTAATTTTCTGAAAGAGTTTCTATTGAATTGATGTTAGTGTTTTGGAATGTATGATATAATTCACAAATCAATTCTGGTTTAGAATTTTCCTCATGTAAAAGTTTTAAAATATATATCCAATATCTTTAATAAATATCAGGGTATTGAAGATATCTATTTCTTTTATTGTAACCTTTGGTACTTTTTCACATGGCATTTAATTTTTCAAAATTATTGTCATTAGTTATCCATGATAATCTCTTATCATTTATAGAATCCATAGAAAGGTCTCTTCTTTCTTTTGTGATATTGGTAAATTACATAATCTCGTTTTTCTCTTTCTCTCATTCTTTTCTTTTTTTTTTTTTTTGACTGGAGGAAGAGGAAAGGATGATAATGGGGTAAATCATCAGGCTAGAGGTGTATAAACTTTATTGCTATTCTCAAAGAATTTGTTTTATTGATTTTCACCATTTTTCCTTTTTTTTTTTCATTGATTTAATTTATGATCTTTATTATTTTCTCTCTTTTATTTTGGCTCAAATTTACTTATATTTGTGCAGTTGATTAAGATGGAATTTGAGATTATTGACCTGAGACTGATTTTTAGTTTTATGATGGGTTACTAGTGTTACAAACTTCTTCCTAAGCACTGTTTGGTGTCATCCCACACATTTTTTGTTGTATGTTGATTTTTCATTCAAAATAATTTCTTATTTCATTTTCAGTTTCTTTTTGACCCATAGATTATTTAGATATATGTTAGTCAGCTTCCAAATATGGGAGATTCTTTTTCAGAGATATCTTTCTCTTATTGGTTTATATTCTGTTGTGGTCTGAGAGCATACTTCATATGACTTGGATTATTTTAATTTTACTGATTTATGTTTTATTATTTAGACCATGGTCTATTTAGTAAGTGTTGCATATGAACTTGTCAAAAAAAGAGTAATGAATAAATATGCTGAATTATATCAAGTTCGTTAATAGTGTTTTTAAGTTCTCTGTATTTGTGGATTATCTATCTAATTTTTCTGTCATGTATTAAAAAGAGAAGGAGAAGTGGTTAAAGATTCAGCTTGTAATCAAAAGTTCAGTAGTTGTAACCCACCGGCCACTTCACAGGAGAAAGATGAGGAAGTATCCTCTGCAAATATTTATGGAAGCCCTATGAGGCAATTCTACTCTCTCTTCTAGGGTTGCTAAGCATCAGAATTGACTCAGCGATAATGGATCTTGAGAAAAGATTTTGAAATCTCTGACTATAATTGTAGGTTTTTCTATTTCTCCTTGAAGTTTGTCTTCATGATTTTGAAACTCTGATAATAATTACCTATAATTACATAAACATAATTTTTTATGAAATATAATTTTTATGCTATTAATATAGCCACTCCAACTTTAATTGTTGTCAGAATGCTATATTATTCCATCTTTAGAAAAAAGAAAGAAAGAAATGAAAACACAGTAAGTACTGACTAGAGTCTTAAAAGTTTGTAAGTGTCCATCTAAGTAAGATGCAACAATTGGTTTCTCCTCATCTGGAGAAGAAGAAGTAAGAAAACTAGACACATGGAAACAAGCCCAAGGGAGTAGTGGACCATGCAAACCACAGCCTACATGACCCTGAGACCAGAGATAGATGGTGCCCAACTACCACTGTCAACCACTTGGGAAGAGATCAGTGTGGGAAATCCTGCAGAGAGTGGGGGAAAAATGTGAACAAAACTCAAAATCATGAAAAAAAAAAGACCAGGTTTACTGGCCTGATAGAGACTCTGGCCCCTACTCACCTTTCAGACCTGGAATTGAACTCACTGTTGTGGCTTCCAGACAAATAAAGATAAACATATAAGGTGATACACTGGGTGGGTACACTCCTTGGATCAATAAATCATGGGAGATCAGAAGGGCAGTATTTGCACAGGGAGATAGCCCAGAGAGCCCAAATGCATAGGAAAGAAGGGCACAGGGAAAAGTTAACCACAGGGAAGAAGCAGGAAGAGAGCTATTATATTATGAGTGTGGTAATCAGTCTCATGAAACAAAATATGTATGAACTGTTGTATGAAAAACGAATTTGTTCTTTAAACTTTTACCTAAATCACAACAAAAAATTAATAAAAAAAACACATTTATCTGTATTTAATCTGTTTTGTTGTGGTGGTAGATAGCATATAGCTGCATTGTATTTTTGTATACAATCTGATAATCCCCGCTTCTTAATTGAGGGTATTTAGACCATTTATATTTAATGTAGTATTGTCAGATTATCATGTTTATCTTTAAGATTTTCATCTTTCTATGTTCTAGTTGTTTGACTTATTTTTGTTATCTTTTTTCCTATTTTTATGTTTGCTTTGAATTAACTATATATTTGGGACCTCTGGTAGCATAGTGGCTAAAGCACTTGACTGCTAACCAGAAGGCTGGCAGTTCAAATCCACCAGCCACTTCTCGGAAGGAAGGTTGGGCAATCCTACTTGCGTAGTGATACTGCCTCGGAAACCCAAGGAGGGGTCGCTATGAGTTGGGGCCGACTTGACGGCACACAACAACAACAACAACAATATTTCATTATTATATACTTTGTGGACTTACTAGCTATAATTTTTATTGTTATTAATGCCATTGCATTAGTATTTCATAAAATATGTCTTTAATTGATCACACTTAACATTTAAGTGATATTATTCCATTTTATGCATAGTATAAAAACTTTATCATAAAATACTTTAATTTCTGCACTCCAACTTTTGAGTGATTACTTTTGGATATTTTATTCTTACTGATATTATAAACCACACTTTTAATTATTTATATTCAAATAATCAACTATGTTTTTAAAAGATATGCATGAAACAAAGACTTGCATATTTATATATGTACTAAAGTTTCCTGTTCTGTTCATTACTATCTGAACCTCCCTCTTTCTATCTTAAATTGTTTTTCTTCCACTTCAATATATCTATTAACAAATTTTTAGTATGGGTATGCTAGAGATAAAATCTTTCCA
>NW_006923484.1:9858-14152 GCF_000298275.1 Orycteropus afer afer | reverse complement strand
GTCCTACTCGACAGCACATAACAACAACAACAGACTTCATCTCACCTACTTTGGTAATGTTGTCAGAAAGAACCATTCCTTGGAGAAGGATATCATGCTTGGTAAAGTGGAGGGTCAATGAAGAAGAGGAAGGCCTTCAACAAAATGGAGAGACACAATGGCTGCAATGATGGGCTCAGATACAGCAAGGATCACGAGGCTGGCACAGGACTGGGGAGTGTTTCATTCTGTTGTGCATAGGATTGCTATGAGTCAGAGACAACTCAAAGACATCTAATAACAACAACAACAAATTTTGAAAATGTTTGGCAATAATATCTGGATTTTTTTTTCCTCTTCTCATTTGTTTTTCTTTCTTTTGTAAGCTGCAGGTACATAACTTTTTGGTACCAGACAGTTTTTTTTGTTGTTGTTTATTTGTTTGTTTTGCTTGTTTTTCATTCCTCAGCTTCCTAAAGTTTGACTTATTTTATTATTTTCTTTAAGTTTTTTGTGTTTGTTTCTTTATGTGCTTGCTTTAGGCAGGATCTGTACAGTCTCCCAAATTCTTCATGAATCATGAGGTTTTCCAGTCTGGCTGTTAGGAATAGACATTATTCTTGGTGCTCTTTCTGATATCAGACAGGGTTAACACTAATCCTTTATGTAGGTCCTTTCTATAACCCCAGACAGATTTTCACATACCTGTACTCATTGTTCAATTTCCAGCTGAATACCTGAGAGATACCATTCACAGATCTCCACTGTCTATATGTAGCTCTCTCTTTTTCTTTATTCTGTCCTTGCTTGATCTCGTTGGGCTCTCCGCTTTTTCTCTTTACATCACAGAGCCCATGAGGCTCTGATTGAGTCCTCTTTTCCTACACCATGACCTAGACAATCTCTCTTGGTTGAAAATTGGAGCAAACAATGCTAAACTCAACTATTCTCCATCTATCAGGGATGACTGTCATTCATTGTCACTTTGTGTTTTTAAATTTACCTAATTTGTGATCTAGTCTTCAAATTCATGTTAACTATCAGGGACTTAATTCTGGAGTACAGTAATTCAGGTTCTCTAGATCTTGAAGACCGGGAGCTCTGGTAGCATAGTGGCTAAGACACTTGCCTGCTAACCAGACGGCTGGTGGTTCAAACCCACCAGCCACTCTGCGGAAGGAAGGTTGGGCAATCCTACTTCCGTAGTGATACTGCCTCGGAAACCCAAGGAGGGGTCGCTATGAGTCGGGGCCGACTCGACGGCACATAACAACAACAACAACAACAGATCTTGAAGAATCTCTGCATAGAACACAAGCAGGTTTTGAGAACATAACATAAGAACAAAAATGTCTATTCAAACTTCTTTCTCCAGGAGCCATGGTGTTGCAGTGTTTAAAGCACTCAACTTCTAACCAGAATTTGTGGCAGTCTGTTTCCATAAAGATTTACAGCCTTGGAAACCTTATGGGGCAGTTTTACTCTGTCCCTTAGAGTCACCACAAGTTAGAATCAATTTGATGACAGTAGGTGGGAACTTCTTATTCTGTAGAAACATTTAGTTTCTAAACAATTCACAGATGTGTGAATCTCTCAAAACTGCTACCCTTTTACATCTCTATCACTATTCTCTGAACAACTATGATTGTGAGAACTGATAAAATAATTGCTCACTACCTATAATGATAAGGAGAATCAGAAACAGACAATTAATATACTAAATGTTTTACTAGATAGTGGACAAGGACTTAATAAATTCAGTAGAAAGATCCTACTTTCCAGAACTAGTTTTCATATATTGAAATAATTTGGAACTAGGCAGCAGAAGCATACAGTATATAACAATTTAAAGAACATTAATTCTCATATTCCCAAAACACTATTTTTTTAAAACAATTATATTTACCATTATCTACACATATAATTGGGGAGCTCTGATAGCATAGTGCTTAAGGCACTTGACTGCTAACCAGAAGGCTGGTGGTTCAAACCCACCAGCCGCTCCTTGGAAGGATGGTTGAGCAATCTACTTCCATAGTGACACTACCTTGGAAACCCAAGGAGGGGTCGCTATGAGTCAGGTCCAACTCGATGGCACATAACAACAACAACATGGGTATAATTATTTTGTAGATTTAAATTGTTAATAAGATATATATTCTTTTGTGTGGTACTGTGGGATTTTTGATGTGGTTTTTCTGTTCCTGGGTTTGTAATTCTCCTAAAATGATTAGTCAGGCTGCAATCTGCCAAAAGATTAGTCAGTACTCTATTTACATAAGTGCCTTGCAGATCCACCAATAGTATTGGATAGTTTAAGACCTTATATTGTAGATAAGTTTGTGTGTCAACTTGGCTGGGCCTGGTTGAGTGAGCAGTTGGATGTAGTATTCCCCAGAGACCAGTAATCAACTCCATGGTGGAATCTACTGTGAGCAGCTGAGTAGCTGCTTTAGGGATGTGGTCTGCTTCCTGTATATAAAGAAAATCTTGGGAAAAATTCTCTAGCTTATGGCACACTTGATTCTGCATGTAGCTGTGTCATTGTTCAGCAGCCTGCCATGCTCTGCTGAACTTGGGACTTTCAATAGACTTGAATTAATGGCCTGCCATGTGGTTTGGTAACAACAGGACTGTGCCTTTTTACTTGTCAACCTTGGGCTTGTCAGTCTCAGCAGCCAGGAGCTGTCTGATTGAAGAAAAGCCTCTCGCTTCAGTGAGCCATGAGCAAGAGCCAGAGCTGAAGCCCAAGGTTGAGGGGCTTTCACCCAGCCCCTAGAGCCTGGCAATTTATACTTGGACTTAAGCCTCCAAACTGTAAGAGGATAAGCTCTTGTTTGTTAAAGCATTCCATTTGTGATATATTCTTGTCAGAGCAGCACTAAGTAACCAGAACACCTGCAAAAAGGATTGATCAGGTTTATGAAAATCATACCTTGAAATTATTTATATACATGACCAATTTCACAGAGATTTTTTGGAAACCTCCTGATCAACAAACATCAAAGTAAAATACATTTTTGAACCCCAGATCCCTGTACTTAGGGTCTTCTACAGCCAAATAAAATAACTATAATATAGGTAAAAGGTTTTAACACTGAAGAACAAGAGCAATGACTATAGTGGGTAAATCAGTTGTTGGAGGAGAGCTGGGTACCCTTAGGCAGAAGGTCTCCAATAGAGTTGGGTTGCTCCTTTGAAGACGAAGCAGCTGCAGTCTTGGACGCTGCAAGTCGCTTCCTGACTAGAGAAAATGGAATGCTTGCTTCTGAAACCAGTAATACTTGCCAAGTGGGGCAGAGGCCTGAGCATATTCCATCAAGAGTTGTGTGGTGGGGATCACCTGGGCCTCATACAGCATGCGTGAAGTCAAAGCTGAGGTGACATGAACACAGAATCTCACTTGAACCACAGTGTGTTTAGTGAGACCTGAACCATGGCATGCAATCTTGGGGACATAGGAATAGTAATCAGTTAGTGGGGAAGGGTAAGCAGCCTTATCTTTTAAGACATAAGCAGGTCTCTATCTATAAATTAGTTTATTTGTAAGGGACATTATTGTTTCATCATAATCTTATTGTTTCACAATAATCTATTCCTATTGTTGGCTGTGTATTTTCTATAAATAATAATAATGACTTCCATTTTCCAATATTGTGTGTGTGTCCCATGTGTAAGGCTTGATTGTACCAGATGTAGTATCTGGGAATGGCAAATACCACTGCATGAAATTCTCATTCCTAGCAGTCATTGCTGCTAGGAATTTTGGGGTAGCCTCCATTTGCAATAATTCTATTTTTGTGTTCTAAACATTTTTATATTGCCTGAAGAGCCAAAAGTCATCATTTTTTGGATGAAAATGAATAATAGTTTAATAGTTTTAATATATTTTATACTAGGGATTTCACTACCATCAACATTTAGCATGATTTTATGTTATTCAAAGCACCACGAAATGTAGTGACACAAAACAAGCATTTTATTTAGCTAACACTTTTTGTGGGTGAGAAATTGATCACAGAGAACATGGCTTATCTCTGCTTCTCATGGCTAGGCTCTCAGCTGTAGAGACTGAAGCTGGAGAACCTGGATGGCTGAAGTCTGGATCCACCTAGGAGTTTCCTCCATCACATGAATGGCATCTGGCCTGAAACAAATGGCTCAAACATTAAACTCAGCTGAAACTATCCACAAAATGTGTGTGTGTGTCCTCCAGGGTAGTCAGTCTTCTCATTTAAGATCACTGTAGAGCAGAAATAGTCCAGGGAACAAGACAGAAGCTGAACCTTTTTTTATTACTTGGCCTCAAAGTCAC
>NW_006923484.1:7248-9212 GCF_000298275.1 Orycteropus afer afer | reverse complement strand
TCTCTCTTTATCTCTCTATATATCTCTATGTCTCTCTCTCTCTCTCTCTCTCTCCCTATATATATATATATAAATATATATAGACATAGATAGATAGATAGATAGATAGAGATAGATAGGTAGATAGATAGATAGATATAGGGCTTAAAAAATTCCATTACATGGTTAATAGTCCAAATATAGATGTGGTACTTTAAAATTTATCATAAAAAAATTCAGTCAGGATTTTTCTCCTATACAGCTCCTTCACTGTTTCTAATTTCTTCTTATCTATTTTTCTTGCAAGAAATGAAGCAGTCCAAACTACACTGAAAGAATTGGAAAAAATAGTGCTCCAGGAAATGATGGAATATCTTTGAGGTGTTTCAACAAACAGATGCAATGCTGGACTGTATGGCATCAGGATTGGCAAAAGACTCATTAACAACATGCAATTAGAAAATGACACAGCCTTGTTTGCTGAAAATGAAGAGGATTTGAAGAGTTTATGAAGATCAAAGACTACAGCCTTCAGTATGGATTACACATCAATACAAAAGAACAACAACCCTCAAACCTGGACCAATAAGCAACAACATGATAAATGGAGAAAATATCAAAGTTGCCAAGGATTGCATTTTATTTAAATTCACAATTAATGCCCAGGGAAGCAGTAGTCAAAAAATTAAACAATGTATTGCACTGGACAAATCTGATGCCAAAGACCTCTTTAAAATGTTAAAGATCAAACATATTACTTTGAAGGTTGGCTGACCCAAGCCATGGTATTTTCAATCACCCTATATGCATGTGAAAGCTGAACAACAAGTAAGGAAGTCCAGAGAGGAAATGATGTATTTGAATTACTGCTTTGGCAAGGAATATTGAATATACTAAGGACTCCCAGAACAATGAACAAATCTGTTTTGTAGGAAGTGCAGACAGAATGTTCCTTAGAAATGAAGATGGTAAGACTTTAACTCCTGTACTTTGGTCATGTTCACAGGAGGGATCATTCCCTGGAGAAGGACATGTTGTTGTTATGTGTTGTGGCGTCAAACCCGACTCATAGCAACCCCTCCTTGGGTTTCCGAGGCAGTATCACTATGGAAGTAGATTGCCCAACCTTCATGCATGGTAAAGAAGAGGGGCATCAAAAAAGATGACAACCCTCAACAAGATGGATAGACATGGTTGCTGCAAAAAATGGGCTCAAGCAAAAATTGTGAGAATGGCATAGGGCTGGGCAGGTTTTTTTTTTTTCTGTTGTATGTAAAGATGCTGTAAGTTTGAATTGACTCAACGACACCTAGAAAACATGAACAACAGTTATCTTTATTAAAATTTTAGAATGTTTTACCTGGAACACCCAGGACAAACATCAAGTAATAAGATTATGAAAATGATATCTAGAAAATTAAAACAAGTTACCTAAAATCAAAAGATGAGTAAGGTATAGCCCAGAAATTAAAGAAGCAACTCTTTATCAGGGAGGATTATCAAAATCACCTGGAGAACTTTTTAGAAATATAGATTGTAGGCTTCACTTTCCACAGATTCTACATCAGGAATCTTGCTCTCCACTCCCACTTATTCCTTGGTATTTAAAAAGCATCAAATGATTTAATCATCATGTCTTAGAAGTCTTATGATTCCAAAAACATTGACTCTGTTGCTACCATGTGAAATTTTAGGGATGTGGATGTCAGTACAAATAATAAGTATTAAGCTTCCTGTCTTCAAGGAACTCAATCCACTGCAGAAGACAGACACATAGACAAATATATGAAGTTTAAAACAATTAGTGCAATGATAGAGTGTACCAAGGACAACACTTAAACTAGATTGAGGAATTGAAGGGTATTGCATGTTCCTGTAGGAGAGACACTGTTTTGATTCTTAATGCTGGAAAGAAGTTATTTAATAAAGATGGAGGGGAAAATGAGCCTAGAAAGATGAACAGGCATTAAATCCTTAAGAATTTT
>NW_006923484.1:4604-6208 GCF_000298275.1 Orycteropus afer afer | reverse complement strand
GAATTCTGCCTCTTTGTTTTTCCTTTGAGACCAGTTCAATTAGAATGAATGTGGTCACTTCAACATTTCCAAGTTTTCATTGATGTAGCCAGAATTCTCTCAGGCATCATCTCTTACAGAGAGTGCAAAGAGTTCCTAGGACCCTGAAGATTATCACCTCACTCCCCTTGCCACAGTTCCATGAATGAAGGCAAAAGATACAAGTCTTCTGGATCAAAGAAAGGGACTCATAGCAAAAGCAGTAGCGGGAGTATCACTGTTTTCAAAACAAATTCTCCAAGCCCCAATTTTACAGGGTAACACATAGAGGGCAAAATGATACCCATATATACAGTTGTTGTTTTATAGAAGAAGAAACTAGCCCTGTAGTTTGTTTGTTTGTTTGTTTTGTTTTGTTTTCCTTTGAGTTTTTGCTCACTTTCTTACTTGCTTTGCTCTTGACACATAGAGATGAGCAGTTTTAACTTACAGGGCCATTGCAAGTGTCTTGCAAGTTTTAAGACCCCAGACACTATTCACTTCACCAGGATGCAGATCATAATTTTTGTGAACTATGTTATTCCAATTGATTGAGTTGTAGCATGAGACTTTGGGCCTAAATTTTCAAACCCCAAAGTTGGAAGATGTTTGATTATGTTTGAGAAGACTCCATAATTGCATATTCAATGAATATATATGCTTGCACCTACATATTTTTATTTACCAGTACCTTTAGAGAATTCTAAGGAACACTGGTAGTGCAGTAATTGAGCACTCAGCTGCTAACTGAAAGATCAGCAGTTCAAACCCAACAGCCATTCCATAGGAGAAAGATGTGGGCAGTCTTTTCCCCTTAAGATTTACAGCCTTCATTGTTCCACATCCTACTTTGGCAAGTAGTGACTGGGGTCTTAAAAGCTTGCAAGCAGCCATCTAGATGCAATTAGGGGTCTCTCCTCATCAAGAGCAAATAAGAATGAAGAAAACCAAAGACACATGGAAAAAATTATTCGAAGTGACTGGTACAACATGCATTCCTCAGCCTCTATGACTATGAGACTGGAAGAAATAGATTGTGCCCAGCTACCACTGTCAACCACTCACAGGGAGATCAATATAGAAGATCCTGGATAGAGTGGGAGAACAATGTGGAACAAAACTCAAAATCATCAAAAAGAAGAAAAAAGGGAGACCAGATTTGCTGGTCTGATAGAGCCTGGTAGAACCCCTGAGACTATGGCTCCTAGCTGCCTTTCAGGTCTGGAATTGAACCCATTCCTGTGGCTTCCAGCCAAACAAAAGACAGGCCTATGAGCTGAACATTTACATTAGGCAGATACACTCCTTGGAGAGATCATCATGCGAGAATAGAAAGTTTGTGTATGCACAGGGAGATAGCTTGGGGGAGAAGGAGTGCATGGGAGGGAAGGACACTGGGAAGAGGTTAACTATGGGGAGGAAATGAGAGGGGAGCTATTGCACTGTGGGAAATTGCAATCAATGTCATGAGACAAAGCGTATGTGAGGTGCAGTTTGGAAAGTGAATTTTCTCTGTAAACTTTCACCCACATCACAATGTTGTTCTTGTTATGTGCCACCAAGTTGGACCTGACTCATAGCGACCC
>NW_006923484.1:0-535 GCF_000298275.1 Orycteropus afer afer | reverse complement strand
CATACACCTGTCTTTTGTTTGGCTGGAGCCTGCAAGAGTGGGTTTAATTCCAGACCTGAAGGGCAGCTAGGGGTCATAGTCTCAGGGGTTTCACCAGGAGAAATCAGACCAGCAAGTGTAGTCCCTTAGTCCCTTTTTCCCCCCTTTTATGATTTTGAGTTTTCTTCCACATTTTTCCCCCACTCCATCCAGGATCTTCTTCATAGATCCCTCTGTGAGCAGTTGACAATGGTAGCCGGGCACCATCTAGTTCTGGTCTCACAGTCATATGGGCTGAGGACTGCATGGTATACCAGTCCTTTGAACAAATTGTTTCCATGCATCTTTCATTTCTTTCATTATTCTTTGCTCTGGATGAGGAGAGACCCATCATTGCATCTAGAAGGCTGCTGGCAAGCTTTTAAGATCTCTGTCACTCCTTGCCAAAGTAGGATGTAGAACAATGTTTTTGTGTATCATGTTATGCCAATTGAACTTGAAGTCCCTTGTGACCATGGTTTTGAGCCCAAAACTCCAACTACTGGCTCCCTACAGA
>NW_006923483.1:44036-46651 GCF_000298275.1 Orycteropus afer afer | reverse complement strand
GAGTAGAGCTGACCTTAATGATGTGGATAGAATAAAGCTTTTGGGACCCCCATTTGCTTATGTGACATGTCTCAAGTGAGAAAAAACAGCTGCAAACATCCATTAATAATTGGAACATAGAATGTATAAAATATGAATCTAGGAAAATTGGGTGTTGTCAAAAATTAAATGGAACACATAAAGAACGATATCCTGGATATTAGTGAGTTAAAATGGACTGGTTTTGGCCATTTTGAATCAGATGATCATATGATCTACTATGCCAGGAATGACATATTGAAGAAGAATGGCATGGCATTCATCATCACAAAGAATGTATCAAGATCTATCCTGAAGTACAGTACTGTCAGTGATAGACAATATCCTTATGCATACAAGGAAGACTAGTTAATACTACTGTTATTCAAATCTACTCTACAACCACCAAAGACAAAGATGAGGAAACTGAAGATTTTTACCAATTTCTGCAGTCTGAAACTGACTGAACATGCAATCAAGATGATATATTACTGGATGTAATTATCACTGATGATTGGAATGCAAAAGTTGGTAACAAGGAAGAATCACTGCTTTTGGATAATATGGCCTTGGAGATAGAAATGAAGCTGGAGATCGCATGATAGAATTTTGCAAGGCCAACAACTTATTCATTGCAAATACCTTTTTTCAACAACACAAATGGCAGCTATAAACATAGACTTCTTCAGATGGAGTATACAGGAATCAGATTGACTACATCTGTGGCAAGATGTGATGGAGAAGCTCGATAACTTCAGCCAAAACAAGATCAGGAGCTGACTGTGGAACAGACCATCAATTGCTCAGATGCATGTTCAAGTTGAAGCTGAAGACAAAATAAGTCCATGAGAGCCAATATATGACCTTGATTATCTTTCTCCTGAATTTAGAGACCATCTAAAGAATAGATTTGATGCACTGAACACCAATGACCAAAAACCAGAGGCATTGTGGGATGACATCAAGAACATCATTCATGAAGAAAGCAAGAGGTCATTAAAAAGACAAGAAAGAAAGAAAAGACCAAAATGGATGACAGAGGAGACTCTGAAACATGCCCTTGAATGGAGATTAGCCAAAGCAAATGGAAGAATTGACAGGATAAAAGAGCTGAACAGAAGATTTCAAAGAGCAGCTTCAGAAGACAAAGTCAGTTATTATAATGAAATGTGCAAAGAACTGGAGTTAGAAAACCAAAAGTGAAGAACACACTCAACATTTCTCAAGCTGAAAGAACTGAGAAAAATATTTAAGCCTCAAATTGCAATATTGTAAGAGTCTTTGGGCAATATGTTGAATGATGCAGGAAACATCAAAAGAAAATGGAAGGAATACACAGAGTCACTATACCCAAAAGAATTGGTAGGAGAGATTCCAAGATGTTGGAATAGGAAGAAAGACTACACAGACCCTCTTTAACAAAGAAAAGCGGAACCAATAAACACAGACACAGAAGATAATCCTGGACCTCTGAGCCTTGAAGGGAAGGGTATAGAAGTGGACTAAACCCCAACTAGCAGAAGAATTTGCATGAAAATACCAAAAAAGAAGACATACAGAGCTGTAGTCTGGCAGTGATTCTGAGTGATCCTGATGGCACAAACAGCTTGGAGATTCCAGAGTGCTGATAGGATCTAAGAATTAACCTAAAAATCAGCCCTGGTAGCAAGGGACTGCATGGAAAACTGCTCTGGTGGCTGTGGAATAAAAAGGGAAGCAGTGGTGAAGAGGAAGATGGCCTGAGCTATGGACTTTTGCCTGTCCAGAGGGTGCCACCTTTTTGAATATTTACAAGGAGCTTGACTATTTTGGATATTTAAAGAGACAGTGTTCTCCCAGATTCCAGGGGCATAAGAACAGGTTCTGCTTGCCAGTAACCCCAAGGAAACTCCGGACCTACACAACTGAAAAGGTGTGACATTCTTCTTGTTACTCATACCCCACACCCGCTTGGTGAATGGAGATGTGGCCATTCCCCACTCTCACCCACCTTTTGGGGCCTCAGGAACTCCATCCCACTCTGTGTGTTTGGAAGGAGCCTGGGCGCCCTGCCCTGTCTTCCACCAATTTTTTTTTTCTTTTAATTTTTTTTTTCTTTTTCTCTTTCTTTTTTCTGGTGTTTAGTTTGCCTGTATTTGTCTGTTTTAAAACAACTATTATTATTAATACTTTTGTCCTTTTTACTATTATTCTTTAGTCTTCCACTCCCAGGTCCTAGTTTACAGCTTTTTTTTCTTTTCCCTGTTCCTGGTTGAAATTTTTTTTTTTAAATTTAAATTCTTTTTTATTCCCCTTTTTTTTCTTGTGGTTAACCTTGTTCCTTGTTTTTATTTTTTCATTTTCCCATTTTTTTCTTCATTAGTCTCCTTCCCTACCTTTTTTCTCTTAGTGCCCTATCCCCAGATATTGCAGGTTTTCTTCTTCTCCTTTTTTTTTTTTTTCCTTTTTTTGGTTATTGTTCCTACATGATTTTTGTCTATGTGCTTTTAGTTTTTGATGGTTATTCAATTATAATTTTTGTCTAACTGAGTGGAAGACAGCAACAGTCTTCATAAGATAGAACTACACCCACACCTCCTGCAACTTCACTTACTGAG
>NW_006923483.1:16584-17150 GCF_000298275.1 Orycteropus afer afer | reverse complement strand
TTTTGTTGAAACATCTCAGTGGGTATTCTGTCAATTCCTGGATGCTTGTTCTTCACCAATTCCTTCAGTTCACCTTCAACTTCTTCCTTCAATACCATTGGTTCTTAAACATATGCCACCTCCTGAAATAGATGAAGATCCACCAGTTCTTTTTGGTATTCTGTGTATTCCTTCCATCTTCTTTTGATGCTTCCTGCACCATTCAATATTTTGTCCATAGAATCTTTCAATATTGCAACTCGAGGCTTACATTTTTTGCTAAGTGTTTCAACTTGAAAAATGCCAAGTGTGTTCTTCCATTTTGGTTTCCTAACTCCAGGTCTTTGTACACTTCATTATATTAATTGTCTTTGTCTGCTCGAGCTGCTCTTTGAAATCTTTTATTTAGCGCTTTTATTTAGTCATTTCTTCCATTTTCTTTAGCTACTCTCTGCTCAAGGGCAAGTTTCAAAGTCTTGTCTGATATCCATTTTGGTCTTTTCTTCTTTTCTCATCCTTTTAATGACCTCTTGCTTTCTTCTTGATGACATTCTTGATGTCATCTCACAATTCTTCTAGTTTTCTGT
>NW_006923483.1:11679-13504 GCF_000298275.1 Orycteropus afer afer | reverse complement strand
TATACATACATGTATGAAACCAAACTCATTACCATCAAGTTGATTCTGACTCACAGTGACCTCCATTGGGATTCTGAGGAGGTAAATCTTTATGGAAGTAAATTGTCCCATCTTCCTTACATGGAGTGGTTGGTGGGTTTCAACCATGAACCTTATGTTAGCAGTCAAGTGCCTTCAGCACTGTATCACCAGAGCTCCTTTATCTACATATATATGAACACACACACACACATACCCACAATTTGTGTTGTTGAAAAAAAGGTATTTGCAATGAATAAGTCATTGGTCTTGCAAAATTTTATCATGCGTTCTTCACCATCATTTCCATTACCAAGGCCATATTTTCCAACTATTGGTGACTTTTCTTTGTTTCAAACTTTTGCATTCCCATCACCAGTGATAATGAACACATCTTGATTGCACGTTCAGCCAATTTCAGACTACAGAAGTTGGTAAAAATCTTCAATTTCCTCATCTTTGTCTTTGGTGGTTGGTGTATAATCTGAATAATAGTAGTATTAACTGTTCTTCCTTGTAGGCATATGGACATTATCCTATCACTGACAGTGTTGTACTTCCAGACAGATCTTAAAACATTCTTTGTGATGATGAATGCCACACTATTCCTCTTCAACTTGTCATGCCCAGCATTGTAGATCATATGACTGTCTGATTCAAAATGGCCAAAGGCAGTCCATCAGCTCACTAATGCCTAGGATATTGATCTTTATGCATTTCTTTTCATTTTTGACAACTCCAATTGCCCTAGATTCATACTTTGTACATTCCATGTTTGGATTATTAATGGATGTTTGCAGCTGTTTCTTCTCATTTTGAGTTGTGCCACGTCAGCAAATGGAGGTCATGAAAGTGTTAGTCTATCCACATCATTAAGGTTGGCTCTACTCTAAGGAGGGAACTCTTTCCCAGTCATATTTTGAGTGTTTTCCAGACTGAGGGGCTAATTTCCCAGTACTATATTGGATGATGTTTCAGGGCTATTCATAAAGTTTTCCAGTAATTTATCAGCCAATGTTTCACTGCTATTCATAAGGTTTTCACTGTCCAATTCTTTGAGAAGTGGATGGCCTCTTCCTTCTTCTGAGTCTGGCTTAGCAACCACAACAGTACAACAAACTGATAGGATCTTCTCCCTTATTTGTTCCAAACCACTCCACTCACTTCCTGGTCTCCCTCGGCTGCTCCAAACCTTCCCAGCTCATGTCCTTCCTGGCCTTCCTCAGCTGCTATAAAATGACCACCCTGGCTTCCTTCCTTCCTGGCCTCCCTGAGGCACTCCAAACCCACCACCCCAGCTTGCTTCCTTCCTGGCCTCCCTCAGCCACTCCAAACCCACTGCCCAGCTCACTTCCTTCCTGGCCTTCCTCAGCTGCTCTAAAACTACCACCCTGGCTTGCTTCCTTCATGGTCTCCCTCAGCCACTCCAAACCTGCCTCAAAGTAGAGTCAGCCTTAGTGGTTGGAGTAAAGCTTTTAAGACCTTCATTTGCTGATAGGGCATGACTCAAAATGTGAAGAAACAGCTGCAAACAACCATTAATAATTGGAATGTAGAATGAACAAAGTATGAATCTAGGGAAATTGGAAATTGTCAAAAATGAAATAGAGCACATAATGATCAATATCTTAGGCATTAGTGAGCTGAAATGGACTAAGTAAGATTGGCCATTTTGAATCAGGCAATCATATGTTCTACTATGCCAAACAAAAAAAAATAAATAAACCAAACTCACTGCCATTGAGTCAGATCCAACTCATAGTGACCCCTCCTTGGTTTTCCAAAAGTAGATTGCCCAGCATTCCTT
>NW_006923483.1:9697-10555 GCF_000298275.1 Orycteropus afer afer | reverse complement strand
TTCTACTATTTCAGGAGGTAATATATGATCAAGAAGTGATGATATTGAAGGAAGAAGTCTAAGCTGCATTGAATAAATTGGCAAAAAAGAAGACTTCAGGAATGGATGGAATACCCACTGAGATGTTTCAACAAACAAATGCAGAGCTACAGGTGTTTACTTATTCATGCCAAGAAATTTAGAAGATAGCTACCTGGTCAACTGACTGGATGAAATTGATATTTGTGCCCATTCCAAACAAAAGTGATCCAATAGAACATGAAAATTATCAAATGTCATTTATACACAAGCAAAATTTTGCTGGAAATAATTCAAAAACAGTTGCAGCAGTGTATTGACAAGGAGCTTCCAGAAATTCAAGCTGGATTCATAAGAGGGCATGGAACAAGGGATATCGTTGCTGATGTCAAATGGATCTTGGCTGAAAGTAAAGAATACCAGAAATATATTTACCTGTGTTTTATTGACTATGCAAAGGCATTCAACTGTGTAGATCATAGGAAATTATGGATAACATTGCAAAGAATGAGAATTCCAGAACACTTAATCATTCTCATGAGAAATTTGTACATAGACCAAGAGACTTTCGTCCAAACAGAACAAGGGGATACTTCATGGTTTAAAGTCAGCAAGGGTGTGTGTCATGGTTGTATCCTCCTACCGTATTTACTTGATCTATATGCTGAGCAAATAATTCAAGAAGCTGGACTACATAAAGTATAACATGGCATCAAGATTGGAGGAAGACTCGTTAACAACCTGTGATATACAGATGGCACAACCTTGCTTACTGACTGTGAAGACGACTTGAAGCACTTACTGGTGAAGACCAAAGACTACAGTCTTCAGTATGAATTA
>NW_006923483.1:6552-8487 GCF_000298275.1 Orycteropus afer afer | reverse complement strand
TCACTATGAGTTGGAATCGACTCCATGGCAATGGGTTTTGGAATATTTACAGAAGCAGTTCCCCAGATCTCTGGGTGGGTTTAAACCATTAACCTTTTGGTTAACCATTATGCCACCCAAGGAAAACTCAGAAAACAAAAAAAAGAAAAAGAAACAAACAAACAAAAAAAACAACCTATTGCCTCCATCAGGCCAATTCCAACTCACAGCAACCCTGTAGGACAGAGTGAAACTGCCCCATAGGATTTCCAAAGCTGTCAATCTCTGCAGAAGCACACTGCCACATCTTTCCCCTGTGGGTTCAAACCACTGACCTTTTCAGGTAAGAGCTGAGCCATCAGGGCCCCAAGGCAAAACAAACCTGTTATTTGGTACTATTGAGTCAGTTCCGACTCATAGTGACCATATTATATGTACAACCGAACGAAACACTGCACCACCCTTACAATCTTTGCTGTGCTTGAGCCTATTGTTGCAGCCACTGTGTCAATCGATCTGGTTGAAGGTCTTCCCCTTTTTCTCTGACCCTCTACTTTACTGAACAGGATATCCTTCTCCAGGGACTGGTCCCTTTCTACCATGACCAGGTTAGATGAAGTCTGGCCGTTCCTGTTTCTAAGGAGAATTCTGGCTGCACTTCTTCCAGGACAGATTTATTTGTTCTTCTGATAGTCCATGGTATTTTCAGTATTCTTCACCAATACTGCACTTTAAATACATTAATTCTTTTTCGGTTTTCCTTATTCATTGTCTAGCTTTCACATGCACATGAGGTGACAGAAAAAACTATGGCTTGGGTTAGGCACACCTAAGTCTTCAAGGTGACATCTTTGCTCTTTAACACTTTAAAGAGGTCTTTTGCAGCAGATTTACCTAGTGCAACATGACATCTGATTTCTTGACTGCTGCTTCCATGGGTGTCAATTGCAGATCCAAGAAAAATGAAATCCATGACAACCTCATTCTTTTTTCTGATAATTGTGATGTTACCTATTGGTCCAAATATGATGACTTTTGTTTTTTTAATGTTCAGGTGTAAGCCATACTGTAGTCTTTGATCTTCAGCAGTAAGTGCTTCAAGTCATCTTAACTTCACAGGGCAAACTCAAACCAAACCAAACTCATTGCCATCAATTCCTAGTCAAAGGGACCCTCATTGGGTTTCTAAGGCTATAAATCTGTATAGAAACAGACTGCCTCATCTTTCTTCCACAGAGTGGCTGATGGGTTCAAACCACTGATTTTTGGTTAGCAGCCAAATGTCTTAACCCCGACACCAACAGAGCTCCTTACAGACAAACTAGCAAGTCTAAATTCAGATGAATCTGATTATTGTCCCTGTCATTCAAGAATCAGAACAAGTTTAGCCAATTAAAAAATGTCCAGTCTGCATTTTGCTTTGTGCATTGTGTGTTTTCAAAAAGATCTTGTGGTGAAAACTTTGGTAGAAAACAGGTATTTGTTCAGGTCTAACAAGACCAGAAGACCAGACTTGGAAGAAGCTACTGATATGATAGAAGCTCTCTTGTAACAGGGGCCTTACTTAAAACTTGACATCTTTAGAAGATTTGGGATTGAGGGGAGACTGTGCATGGAGAGAGAAGGTAGTTAGTTAATGCATGAAGCATTTCTGTCACCAGGGACACATAAAGCAGGAAGCAGGCATTTGCAGTAACAAGGTGCAATGTTTATAGTCTTGTTTCTGACTGTAACCACATTGAGAACTTTTCCTAGTGGATCAAGCAGAAAACTTCTCTGACCTCAATCCTCATCTTCATTTCCCACACCAAGTATTGTTTCAATTTTTAAGAAATGATTTTATTGTGAAAAAGTACTCACAAAAAAATAAGAGAAACTCTTGCAAACAAACCTGACACAAAAGATCCTACTGCTAAGGGAATTAAGAAGAAAATACAACTGTTCTGCAAGCTCCAC
>NW_006923483.1:4217-5642 GCF_000298275.1 Orycteropus afer afer | reverse complement strand
CCTTCTGAATAATGTCTTATAAAAGAGATCAATAGACATGGAGACTGTCACATACTGGGAGAAGACATCTACACCTATAAGTAACAAAAGAATGCCAAGGATTACCAGCAGCCACTAAAAGCTACTCTTTCAGAATCAACAGAAGTAATCAACATGGTGGATGCCTTGATTTGGACTTCTAGCCTCCTGAACTGTGCAAAAACAAATTTATCTTCTTTAAAGCCACCATTTTGTGGTGTATTTATTTATTTATTTATGGAAGCCTTAAGAATCTAAAACATCTGTTGAAAGTTTATACAACAATTAGTTTGTTAATTCATCTATTGATGGAAAATTGGGTTATTTCCTGCTTTAGGCTGTTATAAATAAAACTCATATGAACATTTATCTAACAAGTCTTTGTATGGACATAATCTTTTAATTTTTCTTGGGTAAATGCCTAGAAATGGAATGGCTGGGTCATTAGTATGCACTTTTCTTAGGGGGGGGGAGGGATCTGGCTTCTTGACTAGAATAAAATATATTCAAATGACAATCTCTGGAGGTTGTCCTTTTGGGAGTTTAGTTTAGATGTATATTTACCTTCTTAAGAAATTGCCAAATTTGTTTTCCAAAGAGGTTGTTCCATTTTACATTCTCACTCGCAGTGTATAAGAGTTTCAGTTGCTCTAAATCTTTACCAAATCAGTTTTTAAACTTCAGATATTCTAATAGCTATGTAGTATTCCACTATTCATCTGTCAGTTTGACATACTGTGGTGGCTTGAGTGTTTCTGTGAGGCTCCAGGCTATGCCACCAGTGTTTCAAATTCCAGTAGGATATCCCATGGCGGACAGGTTTCAGCAGAGTTTCCAGACTAAGACAGACTTGGAAGAAGGAACGGGCCATCTGCTTCTCAAAGAATTGGCCAATGAAAACTTTATGAATAACACTGAAACTCTGTGTGACATATTACTGGAAAACTTTATCAATAACACTGAAACATTTTCTGATATAGTGGCAGAAAGGACATAAAATATGACTGGGGAAGAGCTGCCTCATCAAAGTAGAGTCAACCTTAATGAAGTGGTTGGAGTAAAACTTTCAGGACCTTCATTGCTGATAGAGCACAACTCAAAATGGGAAGAAACAGCTGGAAACAGGATCTATCCTGAAGAACAAAGCTGTCAGTGATAGGATAATATCCATAAGCATACAAAGAAAACTAGTTAATACTACTATTATTCAAATTTATGCACCAACCTCTAAAGCCAAAGATGAAAAAATTGAAGATTTTTACTAACTTCTGCAGTCTGAAATTGACCAAACATGCAATTAAGATGTACTGATGATTATGAATGATTGAAATGTGAAAGTTGGAAACAAAGGAGAAACATCACTAGGTGGAAAATATGGCCTTAGTGATAGAAATGACATCACAGATC
>NW_006923483.1:1645-3707 GCF_000298275.1 Orycteropus afer afer | reverse complement strand
AGAATAATATCATTAAAATCACATGCAAGAAAAATTTTTCTGAAGGTAGTTCAAAAAGAGTCACAGTAGTATATTGACAGGGAACTTTCAGAAATGCAAGTTGGATTCAGAAGAGGATGTGGAAAGAGGGATATCATTGCTGATGTCAGATAGACATCAAATTGATGTCTATATTGGCTGAAAGCAAAGAACAGCAGAAGGATATTTACTTGTGTTTTATTGACTATGCAAAAGCATTCAATTGTGTGGATCATAACAAATTATGGATAATGATGAGAAAATTGGGAATTCCAGAGCACTTAATTGTGTTCATAATGAAACTGTACATAGATTAAGAGGCTGTTGTTCTAATAGAACAAGGAGATACTGCGTAGATTAAAGCCAGGAAGGGTGTCTGTCAGGGTTGTATCTCCTTTCACCATACTTATTCAATCCGTATGCTGAGCAAATAACCTGAAAAGCCAGACTATATGAAGAAGAATGTGGCATCAGTATTGGAAGAAAACTTATTAACAACTTGAAATATGCAGATGCCACAACCTGGCTTGCTAAAAGTGATGATGACTTGAAGCACTTACTGATGAACATTAAAGACTACACTCTGCAGTATGGATTGTGCCTCAGCACAAAGAAAATAAAAATCCTCACAATTAGACCAATAAGCAGCATTACGATAATTGGAGAAAAATTGAAGTTTTCAAAGATTTCATTTTACTTGTATCCACATCAACACCCATGGAAGCAGCAGTCAAGAAATCTGACGTCATATTGCACTAGGCAAATCTGCTGTAAAAAACATCTTTAACATGTTGAAAAGCAAAGATGTCACTTTGAAGACTGACAGGTGCACCTGACCCAAGCCATAGTATTTTCAATTGCCTCATATGCATGTGAAAACTGGGCAATGAATAAGGAAGATTGAAGAAGAGTTGATGCTTTTGAATTGTGGTGTTGACAAAGAATACCGAAAATACTATGGATTGCCAGAAGAACAATAAAATATGACCTGGAAGAAGTAAAGCCAGAATATTCCTTGGAAGTGAAAATGGCCAGAGTTCGTCTCACCTACTTTGGTCATGTGGTCAGAAGGGACCATTCCCTGGAGAAGGATATCATTCTTGGTAAAGTGGAGGGTCGGTGAAAATGGGAAGACTCTCAACAAGATGGATTGACATGGTGGTTGCAAAGATGCACTCAAGTACAGCAAGGATTGTGAGAATGGCTCAGGACCAGGCAGTGTTTCGTTCTGTTGTACATAGTGTTGTGATGGGTCAGAGACCACTCGACCACACCTAACAAAAACAACATGTAGTACTATCTCAATGTGGTTTTTATCTGCATTTCCCCAATGATTAATGATAATAAGCATCTTTTCATGTACTCATTTGACATTTGTATGCCATTTTTGGTGAAATGTCTTGAAGTGTCTGTTAAATCTATTGCTAATTTTTTAATTTCTTTTTTATGATTGAGTTTTGAGTTCTTTATGTATTCTGGATGCAAATGCTGGTTTGATTAGATCTATTATTAGCTTAAAGATGATAGAAACATTATCTGTTATTTCTCCAGAACTTAATACAGTGCAAGGAACCCTGGTGTCATAGTGGTTAAAGAATTCAACTGTTAACCAAAAGGTCAGTGGAATGAGTCCACCAGCTGCTCTGTGGAAGAGAGACAAGGCAGTATACTTCCATAAAGATTTATAGCCTTAGAAACTCTGTAGAGTTCTACTCTGTCCTATAGAGTTGCTAAGAGTAGAAATTGACCTGATAGCAGTGAGTTTTAAATTGCTTGGCATTGAAGTAGAGGCTTAATAAATATTTGTTGATTGAATGAATCATCCTTTGAAAGAGAATTTTTAAATCTTGATGTTATCAAATTTACTGATTTTTCCTTAAGATTTTTGTTCTTGCATGTGTTGTTTAAGAAGGATTTTCCTCAGGACCATAGTACTGGGGTATACCAGACTCAACTGGCACAACAAAATACATAAAAGCATTGCTCCACATCCTACATTGGTGAGTAGTGACTGGGGTCTTAAAAGCTTTCAAGCAGCCATCTA
>NW_006923483.1:0-1020 GCF_000298275.1 Orycteropus afer afer | reverse complement strand
TTTTTTTTTAAAAAAAGGAGGATTTTCCTACAACAAAGTCATAAAAATATTTCCATCTAATATTTTTAAGTAGATTTTCTTCATTTATACCTCTTTTACCGCTTTAATTTATATGCATGGTTGGTGTGAGGTAGAGATTAAATATTGTTTTATTATGTGTCACATAGAAATTATCCTAATAATGCTTCTTGAATTTTATGTCCTTCTTATTCTGATTTGAAGAGCTAATTCCAACATAAATTCTTTCTCTTCATCTTTTCTCACTTAACATTACTTACATTTTCCCCAAAGTCATTAAAAAGTGTTCTACATACAACATTGTTTGTTGCATAATATTGCAACACTTGGGTATAACAAAATTTTTTTAATAATTTACCAATGTTTGATATTTTCAGTTGATGTTTATTTAGTACTACAATGAACAGGTATGCAAATGAAACATAACCCGCATTCAATTACTTACTTAAATTCTTACAAGTAAAACTACAAACACATAAAGCCCTTACATAAGGTATAAAAGTATTCTCTAGAGTATTTAAGCCACTTTCCTTGAGTGTTTACTAGTAGATGAGAATATAGGTCTCAATATATTTTTGCCAACATTAATATCAACTCTCCTTTCCTTATACCACTTGTCTGTCACTTTGTCATACTTTTATGGCTTGTATGTTTCTGTGAGGCTGGAGACTATGCCACTGGTATTTCAAATACCAGAAGGGTCACTCATAGTGGACAGGTTTCAGCAGCACTTCCAGACTAAGACAGAGTTGGAAGAAGGAAGAGGTTATTCACTTCTTAAGGTATTGGCCAATGAAAACCTTAGGAATAGCAGTAAAGTACTGTCTGATATATTACTGGTAAATTTTATGAGTTAAAAAACAAACAAACAGGAGGCGGGGCAAGATGGCGGACTAGGCAGAAGGATTGCACAGACCCTCTTCAACAAAGAAAAGGGAAACCAATTAACACAGATACAGAAGATAATCTTGGACCACTGAGCCTAGAAGGAAAGGATGCAGA
>NW_006923482.1:33736-38951 GCF_000298275.1 Orycteropus afer afer | reverse complement strand
TAAGGTTTTTTCTGTGTTTTCTTTGGTCTGTCTCTCAATCCTTTGAAGATACCTATATATAATTCTTTTGAATTCCTTATCAGAGAGTTCCAATGCTGGTTCTTCCTCAGGGATGTGTTCTGGGTCTGTGTCTTGCTCCCTTGTTTCTACCATTTTATCCTGCTTCTTTGTGTGGACTGTGATGGCCTATTGTTTCTGAGGCATCATGGCATTGTTGTATTTAAATGTCTGTTAACTGCTTGTGAAGAGCAGCCAAGGGTGATTCAGGCTCTTCTTGGTGGTTTTTTATCGTTGGCCCATTGGTGGAGAAGGAGGTAGTGGCTTTCACTCAGTAAGTGAAGTTGTAGGAGGTGTGGGTGTAGTTGTGTCTTATGGGGACTGTTACTGTCTCCCACCTAGTTAGACACAAATTACAGTTGAATAACCATCAAAAATCTAAAGGCCCATAGATGATAAACACATCATGTAATCACACAGGAACAGTAACCAAAAAAAAAAAAAAAAGAAAAAAGGGAGAAAAAAAAGAAGAAAACCTGCAATATCTGGAGATAGGGCACTAAGAAAAAAAAAGTAGAGAAGGAGAATAATAAGTGGGAAAAATGCAAAAAGAAAAACAAGGAACAGGGTTAGCCATGAGAAAAAAGGGCAAAAAGAAAAGAAAAAAAGCCTTAAATTAAAAAAATTTCAGCCAGGCACAGGGAAAAGAAAAAATGCTGAAAACTAGGACTTGGGAGGGGAAGACTAAGAATAATGATAAAAAGGACAAAAGCATTAATAATATTACTTGTTTTAAAACAGACAAATACAACCAAACTAATCACCAGAAAAAATAAAAGCGGAAAAGAAAAAAATAAAAATAAAAAAAGAGAAAAAAATAAAATCGGTGGAGGACAGAACACAGCACCCAGGCTCCGTCTGAGCACACAGACTGTGATGAAGTTCCTGTGGGCCCAGATGGTAGGTGGGAGTGCAGGATGTCCGCACCTCCATTCACCAAGCGAGTGTGGGGTATAAGAGTAAGAAGAGAAATGTCGTACCTTTTCAGTCTTGCAGGGCTCGAGTGTCCTTGGGGTTGCTGGAAAGCAGAACGTGTTCTTAAGCCCCAGGAATCTGTGAGAGCACTGTCTCTTTAAATATCCAAAACAGTCAAGCAGCTTTTTAAACCTTCAAAATGGCGGCGTCCTTCAGACCGGCAAAAGTCCACAGCTCAGCCCACCTTTCTCTTCATCTTCTCCGTTTGTTCCCCAGCCACCATGCACAGTCCTCCCTGCAGTCCCTGGCTAGCAGGGAGATTTTTCGGTTAACTCTTAGTTCCTACCACCACTCGGGAATCTTCAAGCTGTCTGTGCCGTCAGGATTGCTCAGGATTCCTGCCAGACCACAGCTCCGTCTGTCTCCTTTTTTGGTATTTTCATGCAAATTCTCCTGCTAGTTGGGGTTTAGTCTACTTGTATATCCTTCCCTTCAAGGGTCAGGAGTCCAGGATTATCTTCTGTGTCTGTGTTAATTGGTTTCCCTTTTCTTTGTTGAAGAGGGTCTGTGCAGTCTTTCTGCCTAGTCCACCATCTTGCCGGATCTCTTTCTGTAGTCTTTATGGAGGCAGATCACCAGGTCTTTTCTCCCACAGAGCCACTGGGTGGGTTCTAACCACAAACTTTAGGGTTACCAGCCAAGCACTTAACCATTCATGGCACCACTGGGGCTTCTTTAGAATAATTGTAGATGTACAGAAAGCGTGTAAAGACAATATAGAGTTCTTAAGTATTTCACACAGTTTCCCCTTTTATTAACATCTTACATTAGTGTGGTGCATTTACTACAATGAAAAAAGCAATAATGATAACATTATTATTAACTAAATTCCATACTTCACTCAGATTTCTCTCGTTTTTACCTAATGGCCCTTTTCTGTTCCAGGATCTCATTCAGGATAGCACATTACATTCAGTAGTTGTTTTGTTTACCTAGTGCTGCTCTAACAGAACTACTACAAATGGGATGGCTTTAACAAATAAGAGTTTGTGCTCACATTTTTGGAGGCTAGAGGTCTGAGTTCAAAGTGCCAGGCTCTAAGGGCTGGGTGAAAGCCCCTCAACTTTGGGCTTCAGCTCTGCCTCTTGCTCCCGGCCCACTGAAGTTAAGAGGCATCTCTTCACTCAGGCAGCTGCTGGCTGCTGAGGCTGACAAACCCAAGGTCAACAACTAAAAAGGCACAGTCCCGATATTACCAAACCACATAGCAGGCCATCGATTCAAGTCCGTTGAAAGTCCCAAGATCGGCAAGCACAGCAGTCTGCTGAACAACTGCTACATGCAGGGTTCAAATGTGCCGTAAGCTTGAGACCATTCCCAAGGCTTCTCCTTATATATAGGAAGCTGACCACACCCCCTAAGGCAGCTACTCAGCTGCTCACAGTAAATTCTACTGTGAGATGATTACCAGTCTCACCATGGGGAATAACTACATCCACCTCCCCAGCCACTCAACCAGGCCCAGCCAAGTTGACTACACACAGTAGTCATGTTTCCTTAAGCTTATTTTGGTTATGATAGTTTTTTAGGTTTTCCTTGTTTTCGATGACCTTGACTGTTTTGAGGAGTTCGGGTATTTTGTAGGATGTCCCTTAATTGAGGTATGTTTGATGTTTTCGTCATGGTTAGAGTAGTGTTATAGGTTTTGGGGAGGAAGGCCACGAAGGTAAAGTGTTGTTCTTTAACTTACCCCTTAATCTTGATCTGAAATAGTGTTTATCACATTTCTCTACTGTTAACGTTTTTTCTTCTTTCCATACTGTGCTCTTAAGATGCAAATCGTTAAGCATAGTCCACCTCTTTTAGGGAAGATTATGTAAATTATTTGGGATTCTTCTATGTGGAAATGTATCCCTTTCCTATTAATTTAATTGCTCATTTATTTGTAATAGTATGGACTCATGGATATTTACTTTATGGTTTAGGTTATAATCCAATACTTTGTTGTTTATTTTGTTGCTTACATTGTTCCAGCTTTGACCATTGGGAGCTTTTTCATTTGGCTCCTATGTCCCTTTGAAATAGCTCATTATTTCATTTTTTGAGCAGTTCCTTTCTGGCATTACAAAATGTTCTAGGCTCACCTTATTTATTCATTGCAAAGGCCTATAATTAGCCATTTCTCTAAGGAATCCTGGATTCTTTTATTAGAGAATGATGCTAGAAACTAAGATCTGGGCTCTGGGTGTACTTTTGCTTCTAGGCCTTCTAGCTGACAGAGCTAAGGAGTGGCTGCTGGGTTTGAACCACCAGCCTTTTGGTTAGCGTCAGATGCCTTAGGCACTGTGCTACCAGAGTTCCTTCCCAAATACACTAACCCATGGATACACAATGTTGTTGTCAGGTGATGTTGAGTCTGTTCTGACTCATAGCAATCCTGTATACAACAGAACAAAACACTGCCTAGTCCTTTACCAGGAGCTCTGGTAGTGTAGTGCCTAAGGCATTTGACTGCTAACCAGAATGCTGATGGTTCAAACCCACCAGCAACTCCTCAGAAGGAAGATTGGGCAATCTACTTCAGTAGTGATTCTGCCTCAGAAATCCAAGGATGGGTCGCTGAGTTGGATCCCACTCGACGGCAGTGAGTTTTTTAATATATACGTTGTTTTTATTAGGTGCTGTCAAGTTGTCTCTGACTCATAGCAACTCTATGTACAGCGGAACGAAACACTGCCCGGTCCTGTGCCAGCCCCGTGATCTTTGCTATGCCTGAGCGCATCATTATAGCCACTGTGTCAGTCCATCTTGTTGAGGGCCTTCCCCTCTTTCATTGACCCTCCACTTTATCAAGCATGATATCCTTCTTCAGGGAATGAATGGTCCCTTTGCACAGCATGACCAGAGTAGGTAAGACAAAGTCTGGGTATTATCACTTCCAGGGAGCATTCTGGCTACACTTCTTCCAGGACAGATTTGTTAGTTCTTTTAGCAGCCCATAGTACTTTCAGCATTCTTCACCAGCACCACAACTCAAAAGCATCCACTCTTCTTTGGTCTTCCTTATTCATTATCCAGCTCTTACATGCATATGAGGCCATTGAAAATACCATGACTTGTGTGAGGTACACCTTAGTCTTCAAAGAGACATCTTTGCTGTTCAGTACTTGAACGAGATCTTTTGCAGCAGATTTGCCCAATGCGATATGTCATCTGAGGCTGTGATGATTGGAGCTGTGTGTCAACTTGGCTGGACCCCAGTTCTGGGTGGTTGTTCCCATGATGGGATGAGATGACTGAGTTCTGAGTGGCCAGTCTGCCCAAGGGGAGTTTCCCTAGATAGGGGCCTGCTTGCAATGATATTCCAAGGACAATCTGGAAGAACGGCATTCCGAACTACAGACTTCCTTGAGTGAGCGGCTCACTGCTCCCCTGGAGATCTCGGATTCATCTTTTATTGGAAACAACAACCAATATACTGCATGCCAGCTTGAATCTCTCGGCTCTGCTGTGCTTGCGGGAAACAAAGGCGGCTGCAAGCCCCACCTCCTACAGAGACGGACTTTGCAGCTTGGACTTGTCGGCTTCTATACGCTTGTGAGCTATTTGCCTACTAAGATAAATCTCTCTCTCTCTCTCTCTCTCTAAATATATATATATACCTTGCTGGGTTTTTTTTGTGTTTCTCTAGAGAACCCAATCTAACACAGAGGCTGATGGTTCAAACCCACCAGCCACTCCTCGGAAGGAGGGTTGGGCTATCTACTTCCGTAGTGATACCACCTCAGATACCCAAGGAGTAGTCGCTGTGAGTTGGATCTGACTCCATGACAGTGAGTTATATGTCGTCTGATATCTTGACTGCTGCTTCTATTGGTGTTAATTGTAGAACCAGATAAGAAGAAGTCTTTGACAATTTCAGTCTTTTCTCCATTTATTGTGATGCTGCTTATTGGTCCAGTGTGAGTATTTTTGTTTTCTTTGTATTGAGGTGTACTCCATACTGCAGACTGTAGTCTTCAGTCTTCATCACTAAGTGCTTCAAGTCATCCTCACTTTCATCAAGCAAAGTTGTGTCATCAGCGTATCGCAGGTTGTTATTGAGTCTTCCTCCAATCCTGATGCTGCGTTCTTCATTTACTCCAGCATCTCGGATTATCTGCTCAGCATACACATTGAATAAGTATGGTGAAAGGACACAACCCTGATGTACTCCCTTCTTGATTTTAAACTATGCAGTGTC
>NW_006923482.1:4341-5649 GCF_000298275.1 Orycteropus afer afer | reverse complement strand
CTAGGGGCCATAGTCTCAGTGGTTCCACCAGGCTCTATTGGACCAGCATTGGACCAGCAAACCGGGTCCCCACCTTTTTTTTTCCTCCAAATGATTTTGAGTTTTGTTCCACATTGTTCTCCCTCTCTATCAAGGATCTCCTACATCCCTTCCAAGTGGATGACACTGGTGGCAGGGCACCATCTAGTTCTTCTGGTCTCATAGTTGTATAGGCTGCGGATCGGATGGTATTATTGTTTCCATGAATTTTGGTTTTCTTCATTCTTCTTTGCTCTGGATGAGAAGAGACCCATCATTGCACCTAGATGGCAGCTTGCTAGCTTTTAAGAGCCCAGTCACTACTCGCCAAAGTAGGAGGTGGAACAATGTTTTGTATAGTCTGTTATGCCAATTGAGCTCGATGTCCCCTGAGATTATGGTCCCAAGCCCGCAGGTTCAACTACTCGGTCCCTCTGGGTAGCTGGCTGTGACCAAGCAGTGACCACAACCTTGCCCCTTGTCAGCTCTATTATACACCTGGGAATTCTGATCATTCACATAAACTTATAGGACGATTGTCTGGTAACCCTATATATGTTCTTGGATATACTTCCCATTCCATAGACATACCTAATCGTTTAGCCTGTCTACCCATCTATCCATCCATATACCCATGCTTGCCTTCACTGACAATGCTGTACTGTATGTGCAAAAGGGTTCATATTTGTTGTCTGTACCTCCCATGTACCTCTCTATGTCTTTCTCATCCTCAGTGCTGCCATATTGGTCACTCACATTCGGTACCTTGCCCTTCTCTTCACCCAAATCAATACTTACCTCTATCTAACTGCATTCCCTTCCCTCCCATCCCACCCCTGGTAACCAACAAAGAAAATTTCCTTCTATAGGAAACCTTTCCTTAACTCTTATAATAACAGACTAATACAATATTTGTCCTTTTGTGATTGACTTATTTCACTCAGCATAATGTCCTCCAAGTTCATCCACGTTATGCAGTGTTGTTGAAAATTTTCTTTTTTGAAGGTTAGTGTTCTGGTTACCTAGTGCCGCTCTGACAAGAAACATAATACAAATGGTATGGCCTTAACAAACAGGAGTTTATTCTTACAATTTGGAGGTTTTAAGTCCAAGTTCAAAATGCCAGGTTCTAGGGGCTGAGTAAAAGCCCCTCAACCTTGGGAACCAGCTCTGCCTTTTGCTCCCGGCCCACTGGAGCTAGAGGCTTTTCTTCACTCAGACAGCTGCTGGCTGCTGAGGCTGAGAAGCCCCAAGGTTGACAAGTAAAAAGGCACAGTCCCGATGTTACCA
>NW_006923482.1:2143-3921 GCF_000298275.1 Orycteropus afer afer | reverse complement strand
TTTTTTTTTTTTTTTCTGGCTGCTTTTAATAATTTCTCTTTATCTCTGGAGTTCAGCAGCTTTAGAGTTAATATATCTATTTTGGTTTTCTTTGTATTGATTTGTTTGGTGTTTAATGAGCTTCTACAATCTGTAGGTTGATGTCTTCAATTAACTTTTCTTAGTAGATTACTAGATTACTACCTCTATCTCACTGTGGTAATTATATTACATTCAAAATTTCACTCAATTCTCACAACATTCTAATGTGGTATGAATTATTTTCATTCATTTATATAGAAGAGGAAACTGATCCTCAGAGTGGAGAAGAACCATTTTGTAAGATCAGAAATCTGGTAAGTGATAGAATAAAATTTTAACCTAACTCTTTCTGAGTTCACAAAGGAACTCTGGTGGAGTAGTGGTTGAAGCATTTGGCCACTAACAAAAAGGTCAGCAGTTTGAACCTACCAACCTCTCTGTGGGAAAAAGATAAAACAGTCGGCTTCCGTAAAGACTTACAACCTTGGAAACACTATGGGACAGTTCTACTCTGCCCTAAAGAGTCTCTATGATAGTGGGTTTTGGTCTGACTTCACAGCCAGAAGTCAATGAAACCTGGTGCTAAAAATGAGTAATTCTGCTTGGCAGTCCAGAAAGTAGAGGAACACTTAATCTGAATCTTGAAGTATGAGTAGAGATGGGAAGAAAGGGCATTCCTTCCACCTCATCCTCTGTTCCCATCTTTCTTTTCCTTCTGCTCTTTTTTTAAATTATTTTTTGCCTTTCATCTTCTAAAATCTACTGTGGGCCTTTTAGGCAAAAATTATGCAGCACATGTGGTTAAAGCAGAGATTATCCTCATCAAGCCACCTTGCCTACTGGAGCATTGAGGTGTAGACAAGATCAACTTACATGAAGGGCATCAGAGCCCTAGAGAGAAAGCAGCTTTCACAAAGGAAAATGAAGACATTCAATGCCTCACTGTATGATAAAACTAAACCCCATGAGAAAAGAAAAAGAATGATAATACTTAGATTATAGCTAGCTAGTGGAGCCCCAAGGGGACACTAGGGTGGTCCTGCAAAAGGGGGAATCAGGCTTGGAATGTGAAGTTTCCCACAAAAGCCTCCTGGCAGGACAACTCCTACGTGGGCCTGTCCATTTATGAGAACTACCTCTACACCCCTAGAATTAAAAGATATTAAAACTGGAGATGACGTAAGAGGCCATCTGGTGCAACGATTCATTTTTTAAAAAATGCATTTTATTGAAATATAATTTATGTACAGTGAAATACCCAAAACTAAAGTGACACAGGTCAATGCATTTTTTTTTTTTTTTTGCAGTGTTCCCTCTCCTACCCTCCCACCCCTGGCAACCAACAAAGAAAGTTTCCCTCCATATGTAAACCTTTTCTTGACCCTCCCCAACAACGAATTAATACTATATTTGTCCTTCTGTGATTGACTTATTGCACTCAGCATATGTCCTCTAAGTTCATCCATATTATCTGGTGTTTTTCAGACTCTACATTATTCTTTAGTGCTGCATAGCATTCCTTATGTATGTGTATCATAGTTTGGTCATCCACTCTTCTGCTATAAATCTTAGAGATACGTCCCTTGCCAGATATGTAACTATCGGTAAATATGAACTTGTTGCTATCATTTTTGTTATGTGTTTTTTCGTGGTGTCAATTTCTTTGTTTCATATAATTTTCTGTGCTGAGTTTGTTTTGTTTATGAATCCTGTTATCACTTCCTTCATTGCTATTGTTTTAGTATTTGCTGAATATT
>NW_006923482.1:0-584 GCF_000298275.1 Orycteropus afer afer | reverse complement strand
TTTTGCCAGCACCATTTATTAAACAAATATTCTCTTCCCCATTTAATGGATTTTGGCCCTTTGTCAAAGATCAGCTGACTATAGGTCAGTGGATCTGTTTCTGGGTTCTCAATTCTATTCCATTGGTCTATGTATCTGTCATTAAACCAATACTGGGTACATAATTCTTGGCTGGAAATTTTTCTCTTTCAGTGTTTTATATATACCATCCCATTGTCTTCTCGCCTGCAGGGTTTCTGTTGAGAAATCCGAGCTTAGTCTTATTGGTTGCGCCTTGTAGGTAACTTTTTGTTTTTCCCATGCGGCTCTCATGATTCTTTCTTTGTCTTTGGTTTTGTTAAGTTTGATGATGCTATGTCTGGGTGATTTTCTTTTCGGGGTCTATCCTGTTTGGTGTTCATTGGACTTCCTGAATGGATATATTCTCATCTTTCATCATACCAGGAAAATTCTCTACCAACAAACTTTGACAGTTATTCTGTGGTTTTGTCCCTTCCTGTTCTGGAATTCCAGTTACACATAGGTTATTCCTTTTGATGGTATCCCACATGAATCTTGGGCTTTCTTGATTTTTTTTTTTTTTT
>NW_006923481.1:43917-45477 GCF_000298275.1 Orycteropus afer afer | reverse complement strand
CAGGAGAATACGGAGTGATGGTCACTGGGAAGAGGTAACTATGGGGAGGGAGTGGGAGGGGAGCTGTTGCATTGTGGTAAACTGTGGTCAATGACATGAGAGAAAGTATATGTGAACTGCTGTATGAAAAGTGAATTTGCTCTGTAAATCTTCACCCAAATAAAAATTAATTAATTAATTAATTAAAATAAAATAGTCTCTGGCTCAGTGAGATGCTCCTTTGTGGATTAATGGTTCGTGGGTGGTGGATCAACACGGGTAAGATTTTGACAGTGCCGATGGAGCTCTCTTCTGGTGTTGAGTCTAAAACAGTGTTCTCAGGAGGAGTTCTGGGCGAGTTTCTTACACCATGCTGGATCCTGCTGCACACCAGCTCCTTCTAGTCCTTCAGGAGAGGAATTCTTCTTCACAGGAAAATTGGGCCTGGGATGTGTAACTTCCCTCACTGCCTGGTTCACAGAAGTACTGTCAGCTTCTACTCCTCCTTCAGTGGAAACAGCACAAAACAAAACTACCATGAATTAACAATTTTAATAATTTTTCTCAGTCTGCCTAAGAAACAATGGAGTTATTTTCCTAGGGTTTTTCATGAAACCACTAATGACAGGGAATCATTTGCTTCAGTTTCGGTTGTGAAGAAGAACTCAAAAGAACTACTAACCCACATATATACACACACCCTGTCTAATTGTGCCTGTACTATTTCTTTGAAATACTCTCTTTCTTTCCCTGAAAAGCTATCTGTTCAATCCCCTTGGGTTATGTCTGGAAATCTCAGTGGCCTGAGAACACAAAAGAGGTTGATTCAAAAACTTTGGAAAACTTTGCAAACAGGCTATCAGTCAGCTGGGTTTTCTTTGTCAGATGCCTTAATCTGATCCCGCACCATGAAGGGAGGGTGAAGGAGACCGTGCCTACCTCTGACCCAGTTCCTTTTCAGCCTTGCCCGTGAGTGATTACTGAAGACCAGTCTCCACCACACTCAAACCCACAATTGTTCTGGGGAGCATTTTCTCCTATGTTTCTTTGTAGGTGAACCACTCTGGCAAGCCAAGTAACTGTCCATTTCCATGAGGTTAAATGATTTCCCCAAAGACGATCAAATCTTAATCCAATTACAAGACAATATCATTCCACTGAATTCATTGCAGAAATGTTTTAAAGACTTCATTGTGTGTGTCTATCTAGAAGGATAGTTTTAGGTTCATCAAATTGAAAGGAGACATTCTTTAATTCCCAATACAGTGAGGAAAACACACACTCCTCATACCAGATGCAATCATGCAATTTGGAGAGACTTGATAACTGAAAGTATTGTCTAAGCAGAGCAATCCCATTCCAGGACTTAAACTTTCTTAAGTGGAAAGATGTATAAAAATTGGTGCTGTAAGTTTAGAAAATGCAAGGTGTTTGTAAAATATAACCCTTAAAAAGCAATCATTAGATTGGCTTTTTAGTAGGTCTCGTGGGGGAAAAATCAGGTTATGGAAGTTTCATGTCCGTGTGCATGTCGTATGAACAGCTCTTCCTACAGGAAGCCAAAGGACAGTGAAGGATAGA
>NW_006923481.1:40234-41297 GCF_000298275.1 Orycteropus afer afer | reverse complement strand
AACAACAACAACAACAACAACAGTCTCTCAATGGAAGAAAGTTGAGGCAGTCTGCTTCCATAGAGATGGACAGCCTTGGAAACCCAATGGTGGTTGCTGTCAGCCGCAATCACTGACGGCAGTAACTTTGATTTTGGTTTGGAATCTTTGCAGAAGCAGTTCACCAGGTCTTCCTCTTGAGGAAGCTCTGGGTGATTCCAAATGGCTAATCTTATGATTAGCAATGAAGGCTTCACCATTGCAATACCAGGGCTCCTTATGAATGTGTATATTTATATGCAGATCACTGGCTCTGTTTCTCTAGAGAACCCTGAGTAAAGCAGTATCCCACACTGTGAGCTGTAGCTGATGGTTTTACTTTGTGTTTAGCCTTGTTTAATAAAACTGAAGCCATCTTCATTCTATATAAGCATTGCAAGTCATCCTTTAAAACCCTGATTGATGCAGATATAACACACCATGCTTTGTGTAAAGCAGAAAAACACAAAGTGCTGTCCTGCCTTAAAACGCCAATTTTGTCCCTGCTGAAGACACTGAATCCATTCTCTTGGCTGCTTCTCCCAGCTCCCAGAACCTCATCATTACCAACATCTTCTCTCCACTCCAGATGGAAATACCAGGTCATACTGTGATCATTCCTACCATTCATCGTCTCATCAGTGCCCAAGAGAGGTTTTTGTTTCTTTCCTTAATATCTTTTGATTTCTGTTCCAGCTTTCCCATTCCCACTAACCTTCCACCAAGTCCTTTAGCCCAAATTTAAGCAATGTCTATAGTTCGTGCTGCTCCTGTTAGACACACACTGTGGAATATAACATCACGTTGTACAGTGAAGAAGGATAAATCATCCTTTGATTGTCCACCTTATTCTTCTTACTCAGTATATTGCACTTTGTTATGTCCAGTGCCCTTGTTGGAGGAGTGTCCACTCAGACAGGATCATCCTTACACAGAGTGGGTCTGACTAATCCCAAGTCTGACCCACTCAAACATGTGACATTGGACCAAGTACTTAAACTCTGTGGCATTTCAAAAACAACCTGTCTCTTAGTTTCTTAGAGCT
>NW_006923481.1:2404-3492 GCF_000298275.1 Orycteropus afer afer | reverse complement strand
TATGTAATTGCATCTGTGAGTTACAGGTCTATGGCACCAACTCTCCTCTCTTTGAGCATGATTTTATGTTCAACTTTCATCTCCTACTTCACTCAGCTCTTTCCTGGTGTGGATCTGTATGTCCCAGCAACACCTCACATTATGCTAAACAGATGTCAAGCCTGCTCTTCCTATCTCTTCAACTTTCTATATTTAACACCATGATTGTGGACATTCAGGCTCAATCAATATCTGAGAGTTGTTTCTGTTTTATTATTACTATTATTATTATTTTCTAGTTTTACCTTCTTTCTCCCTGGCAACTGTTTCCAAGTCTCTGTGTGTCTTCCTCTCCTGCATCTTTGCCATTGAGTCTGGGCTTTACTTCATCATCAACCTTCATGAATTCCCGCTACACTGCAGCCCCAGCTTCTCCCCTCACCCCTCTCTCCCACCTTGATCATTCTCCTGCCTTCTGAGAAAATTTCCTAAAGTCCAGTTTTCTTTCTACACCTCTTTCTTCTTTGTAGACCATAAACAAACACACAAACCAATCAATCAAATTCAGTGTGAGATGCAAGCCCCTGCCCACTCCCTAATACTGTCTGGTGACATTGACACTCACCATTTTGACATCGATCCTCAACACTTCCCCTCCTTTGCCCCACATCCCACAGACAGCCCCTAGCTGGAGGGAGTATGAATTTTCCCATTCTGTGTGGCCTCTGTACCCTGTATCACCTCGCTGTTTCTATTGGCTTTCACTCCTCAGTATCAGACTTCTATTATCTGTATATTATACCTCCTTCAAGACTCAGCCAAGCTCTGACTGACTCCCACCTGGAGTAACCACTGACTCATCTGTGATTCTTTAGCATTTTCTTTGTGACACTTGTCACACGTGACACATTAATATGAGGTTTAGTTTTTACAAATAAACAGAATGTGAGCTCAGAAAAACTCCTTCTCCCTCTACCCTAGGCCTTCCTGTATGGATTGAGGGCTCGTTATGTCCTCTTTTTCTTCTTGGACTTTCTCTTCTTTAAACACCTGCTTGGGGAGTCTACTTAAGTGTTGGCTTAGTAGCCTACTGCTTCCATAACAAAAAA
>NW_006923481.1:0-1009 GCF_000298275.1 Orycteropus afer afer | reverse complement strand
AAGACTTCAAAGGGTAGCTCAAGAAGACAAAGTAAATCATTATAGTGAAATGCGCAAAGACTTGGAGTTAGAGAACCAAAAGGGAAGGACATGCTAAGCATTTTTCAAGCTGAAAGAATTGAAGAAAAAACTCAAACCTTGAGTTGCAATATTGAAGGATTCTATGGGCAAAATATTGAACAATGCAAGAAATATCAAAAGAAGATGAAAATAATGCACAGAGTCACTGTACTAAAAAGAATTGGTCAATGTTCAAATATTTCAGCAGGTAACATAGGATCAAAAAAAAACTATTGTATTGAAAGAAAATGTCCAAGCTGCACTGAAAGAATTGGCAAAGAGCAACACTCCAGGAATTGATGGAATGCCCATTGAGATGTTTCAACAAACAGATGCAGCATTGTAAGCATTTACTTGTTTATGCCAAGAAATTTGTAGGACAGCTACCTGGGAAACTGACTGGAAGAGTTTCTGACATAATAATGCTGTGATGGCCATAACTGTCTTAGAAGAAATACAACCAGAATACTCCTTAGAAGTACAGAAGGTGAGACTTTGTGTCAAGTACTTTGGATATGTTTGAAATCAGCCCCTGGAGAAGGACATCATGCTCGATAAAGTAGAGGGTCTGTAGAAAAAAGGAAGACCCTTGACAAGATGGATTGATACAGTGGCTGCAAGAATGGGCTCATACATAGCAACAATTATGAGTGGTGCAGGACCAGGCAACATTTTGTTCTGTTGTACATAGGGTTGCTATGAGTTGGAACCATCTCAAAGGCACCTAATAACAGCAACAAGGCTGGGGTGAGGCATTTTCTTCCTGGGTGATTGATGTTGCTGGTCTGGACACTGCACCCAATTACCTTAGAGAGTACATTACAAGGCATGAGACTGGGGGGTGGGGGAGGGCTCTGAGGAATAGAAACAGTTAACACACTCAGATGTTAATAGAAATGGTAGAGGTTCAAGTTCCCTGTGCTAGCTAAGGTTGTGTATCAACTAGGCT
>NW_006923480.1:40783-47289 GCF_000298275.1 Orycteropus afer afer | reverse complement strand
ACTGGGGTCCTAAAAGCTTGCAAGTGGCCATCTAAGATGCAACAATGGGTTTCTCCTTGCCTGGAGCAAAAAAGAATGAAGAAAACCAAAGACACATGTAAACAATTAGTCCAAGGGACTAGTAGACCATGTGAACCTCAGCTTACATGACCCTGAAACCAGAAGAATAGGATGGTGCCTGACTACCACTGTCAACCACTTGCAAGGGGATCAGTGTAGGTGATCCTGGATAGAAGAGGAAAAAAATGTGAACCAAAACTCAAAATCATAGAAAAGACCATGTAAAGATATTGAACTTTGTGTGCTAATCATTCCTTTCCTCCAAAAAAGTGATGTTGTAGTACTGCTCTCTAGCTGACCTCAGGCCTTAAAACAACACACCATATTTTTCAGAGGTTCAGTGTTTGCAAACCAACAACAACAACAACAACACACAAAAAAAACCCTCACTGCTATCATGTCAAGTCTGACTCCTGGAGACTCCACGTGTTACAGAGTAGAACTGCTCTATATGGGTTACTTGGGCATAGTCTTTGTGGATGCAGATAGCCAGGTCTTGCTTCCATAGTACCACCAATGGGTGAGTTTGAATTGCCAACCTTTAGGTTAGTAGGTGAACGCAAACTGTTTGCTCCATGTAGGGAGCATTTTGGAGTCTTTAGGATGTGCAAACAGTTAAGTGTTAGACTTCTATAAGAAAGGTTGGCAGTTCAAACCCACTGAGATGGTCTCAGAAGACAGGGCTGGCAATTGTTTCTAGGATATAACAGCTTGAAAATCCTACGGAGCAGATGTACTCTGTACACATACGGTCACCCTGAGTCAGACTCAACTTTACTGCAAAGTTTCTACAGCTGGCCGGGAAACTTTCTCATCTGTGGATCCCATCTATACCATCTGTTTTCCTAACAGAGGCTGATGGCTACTTCCAACCATTGCATTATTAGGTGCTGTTGATTCATTTCCAACTCATAGTGATCCTATGTATGGCAGAATGAAATATTGGCTGATCCTGCTCCATCTTCACAATCATTGCTAGGTTCAAGGCCATTTTTGCAGCCACTGTGTCAATCCATCTCATTGAGAATCTTTCTCTTATCTTTGATCCTCTACTTAACCAAGCTTGATATCCTTCTCCTGGAACTAGTTTCCTCCTGATCATATGTCCAAAGTATGTGAGATGGAGTCTTACCATCCTTGCTGCTAAAGAGCATCCTGGCCGTATTTCCTTCAAGATATATTTGTTTGATACTCTGGAAGTCCACAGGAGCTCTGGTGGCATAGTGACTAAGACATTTGACTGCTAACTAGAAGCCTGGCAGTTCAAACTCACCAGATACTCCTTGGTAGGAAGATTGGGCAATCAATCTACTTCTGTAGAGATACTGCCTTGGAAACCCATGGAGGGGTTGCTATGAATTGAATTGACTTGACAGCAGTGAGAATTTTTTTTTCTCCTGATTCTGGATGTCTGTGGTATATTCAATATTTTTTGCCAATACCATAATTCAAAGACATCATTTCTTCTACAGTCTTCCTTATGCATTGTCCAGCTTTTGCATGCATAGGTGCATGAAGATGCCATGGCTTGTGTCAGATGCACCTTATTCCTCAAAATGACTTCTTTGCTTTTCCACATTTTAACAATGTCTTTATCAGTAGGTCCACCCAATGTAATATGTCATCTGATTTCTTACTGCTGCTTCCATGGTTGTTGATTATGGATCCATGTAAAATGAAATCCTTGACAACTTCAGTCTTTTCTTCATTTGACATGATGTTGCTAATTGGTCCAGTTGTAAAAATTTTTGTTTTTGTTATGTTTAGGTTATATTTAATTGCATGGGTTATATTTTCTTTACTTCCAGCAATCAGAAAGTCTTAGGCATGACTTGTCTACCAGAAAATATCTTCCAAGATTTCCCCATGTAGCTGGACAGACAAATAAGTGCAGAGCAATGATAAGGGTTGGAGAAAAATTTAAACTCTTACATCTTAATTCTGTTCTTAGCTCAGTCACTTTATTTCCTGAGACAGTCTTCACTTATACTGTGGTTCTTCCAAAAGCCTATAATCTCCACCACTCTCTCTCTCATACTTCCGGTCGAGCTTGTTATAATTATTTATGTAGAAAGTTGATGAAGTAAAAAGAGAGCTAATTTCAGAATATTATGGTGTGGAATAGAATTTTCTAATTATTATATTATGTGTTATGTAATAGAATTTTCCAATTATTGATATTGTTCAAAAATTTAATGTACACTGTGCTACTAAAAAATAATTATAGATTCTATCTATAATAAGTTTTATTTTAAAGGTAAAAGTGTGAGAAGGAATAAAACGTTTCCTTTTGTGTGGGGGTATTTTTCATTTCAGGAAGGAAAAAATTGTGATTCTTATGCATTCAACCTTATAGCTGAACTGCAAGATCTTTTTATCTTTTTTCTTGTACTTTGATTCAAAGGACACACAACAAGGTTAAATAGACTGAAATAGCACAATGGATGTTGGTGAGCTAGGGGTGATTGTTCATAGTGATTTGAGAATAGTTCTCAAGTCTTTAACAATAAAAGGACTCTTTTCTACAATGCATTCACAAATAGGACTCATCTGTCAGTTTGTCATACCAAGGTGGCTTACATGTTGCTGTGATGATGGAAGCTTTGCTACCACTATTTCAAATACCAGCAGGGTCACCATAGTGGACAGGTTCACAGTGGAGCTTTCACACTAACATAGAGTAAGAAAAAGGATGTGGCCAGGTGCACTGATAAAAAAAAATGGCCACAGAAAACCTTATAAAAAGAAGAGGAATGTCTGATACAGTACCAGAAGATGAGACCCTCAGGTTGGAAGATTCAAAATACAATTTGGAAAGAGCTGCTTCCTCAGCCTAAAGCTTTCTGGACTTCGTTGGTGGATGTGATGTGACTCAAAATGAGAAGACACATCTGCAAACATCCATTCATAATTGGAACATGAAATGTATGAAATATGAATCTAGGAAAACTGGAAGTTGTCAAACGTGAAATGGAATGAATAAAGATCAATATCCTAGGCATTAGTGAGCAGAAATGGACTGATATTAGCCATTTTGAATCAGATAATCAAATGACCTACTATGCCGGGAATGACAAGGTGAGGAGGAATGTTGTCACATTCATTGTCAAAAAGAATGTTTCAGGACTTATTCTGAAGTACAATGCTGTAAATGATAGACTAATATCCATATGCCTACAAGGAAGACCAGTTTAATATGACTGTCATTCAAATTTATGTACCAACCACTAGAGCCAAAGATAAAGAAACTGAATATTTTCACCAAAACTGCAGTCTGAAATTTACCAAACACACCATCAAGATTTATTGATAATCACTGGTGATTGGAATGCAAAAGTTGGAAACAAAAATCATCAGTAGTTGGAAATACGGCCTTAGTGATAGAATTGATAGCAGGATAAAATTTTGTAAGATCATCAACTTATTCATTACCAACACCATTTTTTTTAACAACATAAATGGTGGCTGTACACATGGACCTCACCAGATGGAACACACAGCAATCAACTTGTCTACATCTGTGGGAGGAGACAACGCAGAAGCTAATTGTCATCATTCAGAACAACGTCAGGAGCTGACTGTGGAACAGACCATCAATTGGCTCATATGCAAGTTTAAGTTGAAGCTGAAGAAAATTAAAAGAAATCCACAAGAGCCAAAATACAACCTTGTATGTATCCCATATGCATTTAGAGACGATCTGAAAAATAGATTTGACACATGGGACATGAAGACATCAAGGACATCATACATGAAGAAAGAAAAAAGTCATTAAATGACAGGAAAGGAAGAATAGACCAAAATAGGTGGCAGAAGAGACTAAAACTTGCTGTTGAACACAAAGTAGCTGAAGTGAATGGAATAAACCATGAAATAAAAGAGCTGAACTGATTATTTCAGAGGGCAGATTGAGCAGGCAGGACAAAGTATTCTAACAAAATGTGCAAAGACCTGGAGTTGAAAATTAAAAAGGAAGAGCATGCTCAGTATTTCTCAAGCTGAAAGAACTGAAGAAAAAAATCCAAGCTTCGCATTGCAACATTGAAGAATTCTATAGGCAAAATAAAGGAGCTTTGGTGGCATTATGGTTAAAGCAGTAGCCCTCTAACCTGATGGTTGGTGGCTCAAACCTACTAACCACTTCATAAGAGAAAGATGAGGCAGTTTGCTACTGGAAAGATTTACAGCCTTGGAAACACTATGGAGGTGGTTCTACTCTGTCCTGTAGGGTGGCTAAGAGTCAGAACTGATTCCATGACAGTAGTTATTTATGGGCAAAATATTGAATGTTGCTGGAAGCAAGAAGAGAAGATAGAAGGAATAAACAGAGTCACCATACCAAAAAAATTTGTAGAGGTTCAACCATTTCAGAAGGGAGCATATGATTATAAACCAGTGGTATTGAAAGATGAAGTCCAAGCTACACTGAAGGAATTAGGAAAGAAAACAAGGCTCCATGAATTGATGGGTACCCATAAAGATGTTTAAACAAAGATGCAGCACTAGAGGTGCTTATTTATTTATGCCAAGAAATTTGGAAGACAACTAACTGGTCATTCAAAGGGAAGAAATCATATATGTGCCCATTCCAAAGAAAGGTAATCAATCTGAATGTGAACATTATCCAATAATATCATTAATATCACATATAATAAAATTTTGCTGGAGATAATTCATAAAAGTTTACAGCAGTACATTAATAGTGAATGACCAGAAATTCTATCTGGATTTTGAAGATATTGTGAATTTAGGGATATCAGTTCTGGTGTCAGAAGGATCTAGGCTGAAAGTAAAAAAAAAAAAAAAATGTCTACCTGTTTTTTATTGACTATGAAAAGTCATTTGACTTTGTGGGTTGTAACAAATTATGGATAAGATTATGAAGAATGGAAATTCCAGAACATTTACTTGGCTCATGAGGAACCTGCCCATAGATAAAGAGGCTGTAGTTAGAACAGAACAAGGGAATAGTGAGTGGCTTAAAATCAGAAAAGATGTATGTCATGGTTGTATCCTTTAAAAATACTTACTCTATCTGTATGCTGAAAAAATAATCTGAGAAGGTAGACTATATGAAGAAGAATGTGACATCAGGATTGGAGGAAGACTCATTAAAAATGTGTGATATTCAGATGAACACAACCTCACTGGCTGAAAGTGAAGATGACATGCAGTACTAATAGATGAGCATTAGACTACTACCTTCAATGAGGATTACACCTCAACATTAAGAAAATAAAAATTCTCACAACTTGATGAATAAGCAACATCATAATAAATGGAGAACAGATTGAAGTTGCCAATTATTTCATTTTATTTGGATCCACAATCAACACCCATGGAAGTAGCAGTCACAAAATCAAGCAACAGATTGCATTGAGCAAATCTGCCGAAAAAGACTTCTTTAAAGAGTTAAAGAGCAAAGATTTCTTTGTGAAGCGTAGCTGACTGGACAATGAATAAGAAAGACTGCAGGAGAATGGATGCTTTTGAATTGTGGTGTTGGTGAAGAATATTGAATGTACCATAGTCAGCCACAGGGATCCTGGACAAGGGAGGGAACCCAGGCCATGCCCCACAAGCAGCAAGGTGGGAAAGCAGGAGAAAAGGACGGAAAAAGGCAAGGGGACTGGAACAGAGTGAGGAGACAACAGTAGGGATCCAGGTGAGGGGAGGGAACACAGGCTAAATCCCAAAGCAGCAAGGTGGGAAATCAGGGGGAAGGATAGAAAAAGGCCGGGAGGACTGGGACAGAGCAAGGAGGCAGCAGTAGGAATCCAGGTAAAGGGAGGTTGGAGAGGTTTCCAACACCTACGGGAGAGAAATTCTCTGTTGGTTTGTCCTACTGTGGTGACGTGTTGTGCTGGGAGTTTTGAAGCTGAGTCACTGGAGTTTCAAATCTAGTGAGATGCACGTGGTGCACAAATATCAGTGTGGCTTGTAGACTGATACAGACTAGGGAGAAGGAAGACACCTCCACTTCTCAAAGAATTGGCTGGGGAAAACTTTATGAATAGCAGAGAAACACTGTCTGATACATTACTGCACAACTTTAAAAGATTGATCCTAGGCATTAGTGAACAGAAATGGACTGGTCTTCACCATTTTGAATCAGACAACCATATGATCTACTATGCCAGGAATGACAAATTGAAGAGGAATGGCATTACATTCATCATCACAAAAGATGTTTCAAGATCTGTCCTGAAGGATAATGCCATCAGTGATAGGATAATATCTATACGCTTACAAGGAAGACCTATTAATACGATGATTATTCAAATTTATGCACCAACCGCCAAAGCCAAAGATGAGGAAATTGAAGATTTTTATCAACTTCTGCAGTGTGAAATTGATCAAACATGCAATCGGGATGTGTTAATTATCACTGGTGACTGGAATGCAAAAATTGGAAACAAAGAAGAATCACTGGTAGTAAGAAAATT
>NW_006923480.1:10368-11320 GCF_000298275.1 Orycteropus afer afer | reverse complement strand
CCAAAGAATGTTGAAATTATCGAACAATGTCATTAATATCACATGCAAGTAAGATCTTACTGAAGATAATTCAAAAATGGTTGACAGAGAACTTCCAGAAATGCAAGCTGGATTCAGAAGAGGACATGGAATGAGGGATATCATTGCTGATGTCAGATGGATCTTGGTTGACAGCAAAGAATACCAGAAAGATGTTTACTTGTGTTTTACTGACTATGCAAAAGCATTCAAAGTTGTAGATTGTAAGAAATTATGAATACCGTTGTAAAGAATGGGAATTCCAGAACACTGAATTGTAATAAACCAAGATTCTGTTGTTTGAACAGAAAAAGGGGATATTGCATGGTTTAAAATCAGAAGGGTGTGCCAGTGTTGTTTCCTTTCACCACACTTATTCAACCTGTATGCAGAGAAAATAATCTGAGAAGCTGGACTATATGAAGTAAACATGACATCAGGATTAAAGGAAGACTTAATTAACACTCTGCAATATGCGGATGACACAACCTTGCTTTGCTGAAAGTGAAGATGACTTCAAGCACTTACTGATGAAGATTAAAAGAGTATAGCCTGGAGTATGGATTATATCTCAAAATAAACTGAGGAGCTCTGGTGGTGTAGTGCCTAAGGCATTTGATGGGTTACCACAAGGTTGGTGGTTCAAACTCACCAACCACTCCATGGAGGGAAAAATGGGCAACCTACTTTTGTAAAGATTAATGCTTTGGAAATGCAAAGGTGGTCATTATCTGAAGATAAACATGACATCAGGATTGAAGGAAGACTCATTAACATTCTGCAATATTCAGATGACACAACCTTGCTTGCTGAAGGTGAAGATGACTTGAAGTACTTACTGATGAAGATTAAAAGAGTACAGTCTGGAGTGTGGATTATACTTCAACATAAAATGAAAATCCTCACAACCGAATCAAGAAGCAGTATCATGATA
>NW_006923480.1:4535-6628 GCF_000298275.1 Orycteropus afer afer | reverse complement strand
CACAGACCAACAGGCAATTGTATGAACATAGCAAGGGGATATGTTGTTGTTGTTGTTGTTATGTGCCATAGAGTAGGACCTGACTCATTGCAACCCCTCCTTGATTTTCTGAAGTGGTATCACGTAGATTGCCCAACTTTCTTTCTGAAGAGTGGCTGGTGGGTTTGAACTGCCAGCCTTCTGCTTAAGTCAAGTGCCTTAGGCTCTATACCATCAGAGCTCCCTAATATGGCTTCGTTTAAATGGGGAAATGTGTGCACCAGATTTGTATCATTATATCATATTTATTCAATCTGTATGCTGAGCAAATGATCTGAAAATTTGGACTACATGAGGAAGAATGCAGCATCAGGATTGGTGGAAGGAAAACTCATTAACAACTGGCAAAATGCAAATGACTCAGCTTTTTTTGTTGATTTTGATGAGGTCTTGAAGCACTTACTGATGAAGATCAAAGACCACAGTCTTCAGTATGGATTTTACCTCAGTGTAAAGAAAAAGAAAGCATTGCAACTTGAAAAATAAACAACATCGTGATAAATAGTGAAAATAATGAACTTGTCAAGGATTTTATTTTGCTTGGATCCACAGTCAATGGCTATGGAAGCAGCAATTCAGAATTCAAACAACAATTTTGAGCAAATCTGCTGCAAACAACCTCTTTTAAGGTGTTAAAAAGCAAAGATGCCACTTACAAGATGAAGGTGTGTCTGACACAAGCCAGGGTATTTTAAATCATCTCATGTACAAGTGAAAGGTGGACAATGAATAGGGATGATTGAAGAAGAATTGATGCCTCTGAATTATGATGTTGGTGAAGAATATTGAATATGCCATGGACAGCCAGAAGAAAAAAGAAATCTGTCCTGGAAGAAGTCAGAATGCTCCTTAGAAGCAAGGATGGCAAGACTCATCTCATGAACTTTGGAGCTCTTACAAGGAGGAATTAATCCCCGGTGAAGGACATCATGTTTGGTAAAGGAGAGAATCAGTGAAAAAGAGGAAGACCTTCATCATGATAACTGACATTGGTATCAAACATTATGAGAATGGCACAGGATGGGCAGTGTTTTGTTCTGTTGTACATAGGGTAGCTATGAGTAGGAACTGACTCAATGGCACCTATCATCACCAACACGAGTCAGAATGGATTCAAAAACCATAGATTTTTATATCTGTAACTCATATACTCCATTTGAATGCATTGGTAAGCAGAGGAATCAGCACAGATTATCAGGGTCCAGGGCCTTCACATGTCTTATTCCTGCCCTGTTTGGTGCAAAAGTAATTTTAGTGCAATAAGGATTTTGTCTGTCTAAATTGCTGTCTCCCAGGATACAGTATCTTTTGTAGGTGAAATATAACCCTGAAAGATTTAGCAAGATCATACTTATTTTCTTCTTTGGGAATTATATGAGTATTCTTTTTTTGATAAGTTTATTTTCTGATTTTTCGTTAGTGAATATATGTTGATTGTGCAATAAAATAAACCAGAAGATAATCTTTTGTTTTCTTTTTTTAAAGTGTAAGCTCAGCTCTCACTGTTTGCTTTATGAAACTTGTCATTTGGGAGAACAAATTCACCTCTTGAAATTCTTGTTCAAGTTTCCTACCTATCTTATCGTGATGTTAACCTTCAAAGTTGTTGTTATCTGCCATCGAGTCTATCTCCAAATGATGGTGATCCTATGCACAACAGAAGGAAATGCTGTCCAGTGCTGTGCCATTCCTATGATCAGTTGTGGATTGGATTGCTGTTACCCATAGGGTTTTCCTTGGTTGATTTTCAGAAGTAGATCACTAGGCCTTTCTTCCTAGGCTGTAAGCTCCACTGAATTCTGTTCTGCATAACAACACAACTCAAGCTCTCTGACAAATGAGTAGTTATGCAAGAGATGCATTGCCCAGGAATCCTACCTAGATTTTGTACATGGTGGTTGGGGTTTATTTTACATAGGCACAGATCTGCCACAAATAAAAGTGTCTTTTAGTGTATAGTTCTCAGGTCTGAATTTTGTAAATCTATATTATGTTCCTCTTGTTTGGTTGAGACACACACACACACACACACACACACATGTATAAATATATAT
>NW_006923480.1:1212-3420 GCF_000298275.1 Orycteropus afer afer | reverse complement strand
CACAGAGGGGTTAGGAACAACTAAGGGAGATTAACTTGTTTGTCAGTTTGTCACCCTGTGGTGGCTTATGTGTTGCTGTGAGGCTGGAGGCTTTGCCACCAATTTTGCAAAATGCCAGCAGCATTACCCATGGGAATAGGTTTCAGAAGAGCTTCTGGGCTAAGGCAGACTTGGAAGAAGGAAGAGGCCATCCACTTGTCAAAAGAACTGGCCAGTGAAAGCCTTATGAATAAGAGTGAAACACTATCTGATATATTACTGGAAAACTTTATGAATAGCCCTGAAACGTTGTCTGATATAGTGCTGAAACATAAGCCCATAAGGTCAGAATGCACACAAAATTTGACTGGGGAAGAGCTGACTCCTCAGAGTAGAGAAGACCTTAATGATATGGATAGGATAAAGCTTTCAAGACCTCCACTGGCTGATGTGACACAACTCAAAATGAGTAGAAACTGATACAAACATCCATTAATAATTAGAACATGGAATTTAGGATATATGAATTTAGGAAAATTGAAATTTGTCAAAATGAAATGGAATGCATGAAGATGGATATTGTAGGCATTAGTGGACTGAAATGGACTGGTTTGGCCATTTTGAATCAGACAACCATATGATCTGTGATGCTGAGAATGACAAACTGAAAGGAATGGTGTAGCATTCATCACTACAAAGAATATTTTAAGATCTGTTCTGAAGTACAATGCTGTCAGTGATAGGATAATTAATATCTATATGCCTACAAGGAAGACCAGTTAATACTACTACTATTCAAGTCTATGCACCAACTACCAAAGCCAAAGATGAGGAAATTGAAGATTTCTACCAACCTCTGCAGTCTGAAATTGACCAAACATGCAATTAAAATGTGTTAATTATCACTGGTGACTGGAATGCAAAAGTTGGAAACAAACAAGAGTTATTGTAGTTGGAAAATATGGCCTGAGTGAAAGAAATAATGCTGGAGATCACATGATAGAATTTTGCAACATCAATGACTTATTCAATGAAAATACCTTTTTTCAACAACATAAGTGACAGCTATACACGTGGACTTTACCAGATGGGATACACAGGAATCAGATTGGCTACATTTGTGGCAAGAGACGATGGGGAAGTTCATATCTTCAGCCAAAACAAAGCCAGGAGCTGATTGTGGAATAGACCATCAACTGTTCATATGCACATTCAAGTTGAAGTTGAAGACAATTAGAACAAGTCCACAAGAGCCAAAATATGACCTTCATAATATTCCTGAATTTAGAGACTATCTAAAGAATAGATTTGATGCATTGAACACCACTGACCCTAAACCAGAGGAATTGTGGATGACATTAAGAACATCATCTATGAAGAAAGCAGGAGGCCATTAAAAAGACAGGAGAGGAAGAAAAGATCAAAATAGATGTGATAAGAGACTCTGAAACTTGCCCTTGAGTGGAGAGTAGCTAAAGCAAATGAAGGAAATGACAAGATAAAAGAGCTGAATAGAAGATTTCAAAGAGCAGTTTGAGTAGACAAAGACATTACTTAATGAAATGTGCAAAGACCTGGAGTTAGAAAACCGAAAAAGAAGAACACACTCAGAATTTCTCAAGCCGAAAGAACTGATTAAAAAATTTAAGCCTCGGGTTGCGATACTGAAAGTTTCTATGGGCAAAATATTGAATAATCCAGGAAACATAAAAAGAAGATGGAAGAAATATAAAGAATCACTATACCAAAAAAAATTGGTCAATGTTCATCCATTTCAGGAAGTGGCATATGATCAAGAACCAATGATATTGAAGGAAGAAGTCGAAGCTGTATTGAGGGAATTGGTGAATAACAAGGCTCCAGGAACTGATGGGACACTCATTGAGATGTTTCAACAAATGGATGCTCCACTGGAGGCACTCACTCAGCTATGCTAAGAAATTTGGAAAATAGCAGCCCGACCAACTGACAGAAAGAGATCCATATTTGTACCCATTCCAAAGAGAGGTAATCCCACAGAATGTGGAAATTACAGTACAATATCATTAATATCTCATGTAAGTAAAATCTTACTGAAGATAATTCAAAAATGGTTGCAGCAATATATTGACAGATAGCTTCCAGAAATGCAAGCTGGATTCAGAAGGGGACACGGAACAAGGGATATCATTGCTGATGTCAGATGGATCTTAGTTGAAAGCAAAGAATACAAGAAAGTTGTTTACTTGT
>NW_006923480.1:0-522 GCF_000298275.1 Orycteropus afer afer | reverse complement strand
TCGTCTCTTATGCATGTGAGGGCTGGACAATGAATAAGGAAGACTGAAGAAGAGTTGATGTTTTTGAGTTGTGGTGTCGAAGAAGAATGCTCAGAGTCCCATGGTCTGCTCAAAAGACTAACTAACAAACCTGTCCTGGAAGAGGTGCAGACAGAATGCTCCTTGGAAGCGAGAATGGCCAGACTTCATCTTACCTATTTTGGTCATGTTGTCAGAAGGAACCATTCCCTGGAGAAGGACATCATGCTTGGTAAAGTGGAGGGTCAATGAAGAAGGGGAAGGCCCTCAACAAGATGGATTGACACAGTGTCTGCAAAGATGGGCTCAGGTATAGCAAGGATTGTGAGGCTGGCACAGGACCTGGCATTGTTTTGTTCTCCTGTGCATAGGGTAGCTATGAGTTGGAAATAACTCAATGGCACTTGTGGTAGTTACGTTTGTGTATCAGCTTGGCTGGGCTTGGTTGAGTGGCTGGGCAGCTGGTGGTAGTTATTCCCCATGATGAGACTGGCAATCAATTCT
>NW_006923479.1:44659-46184 GCF_000298275.1 Orycteropus afer afer | reverse complement strand
AATGGTCTCTAAATTCAGGAGGGATATTATCAAGGTCATATTTTGGCTCTCATGGACTTGTTTTAATTGTCTTCAACTTCATCTTGAACATGCATATGAGCAGTTGATGTTCTGTTCTGTAATCAGCTCCTGGCCTTGTTTTGACTGAAGATATTGAACTTCTCCATCGCCTCTTGCCACAGATGTAGTCAATCTGATTTCTGTGTATTCCATCTGGTGAAGTCCATGTGTGTAGTTGTCACTTATGTTGTTGAAAACAGGTATTTGCAATGAATAAGTCATTGGTCTTGCAAAATTCTGTCATATGATCTCCAGCGTTATTTCTGTCTCCAAGGCCATATTTTCTAACTACCGGAAACTCTTTTTTGTTTCCATCTTTTGCATTCCAGTCATCAATAATAATCAACATATCTTGATTGCATGTTCAGTCAATTTCAGATTGCAGAAGTTGGTAGAAATCTTCAATTTCCTCATCTTTGGCTTTGGCATTTGGTGCATAAATTTGAATAGTAGTAGTATTAACTGGTCTTCCTTGTAGGTGTATGGATATTACCCTATTACTGAAGAAGAATGTGACATCAGGATTGGAGGAAGACTTATTAACAACCTGTGATATGCAGATGACACAACTTTGCTTGCTGAAAGTGAGGTTGATTTGAAGCACTTACTGATGAAGAGTAAAGACTACAGTCTGCAGTATAGATTACACCTCAATACAAAGAAAACAAAAATCCTCACAACTGGTCCAATGAACAGCTTCATGGTAGATGGAGAAAAGAATGAAGTTGTCAGGGATTTCATATTACTTGGTTCTACAGTCAACACCAGTGGAAGCAGCAGTCAAGACATCAAACGACATACTGCATTGGGCAAATCTGCAAAAGACCTCTTTCAAGTGATGAAGAGCAAAGATGTCTGCTTGAAGACTAAGGTGCACCTAATGCAAGCCATGGTATTTTCAGTTGCCTCTTATGCATGTGTGAGCTGGATAAAGAGGAAGACAAAAGAAGAGTTGATGCTTTTGAATTGTGTTGGAGAAGAATACTAAGAGTACCATGGTCTGCTAAAAGGATTAACAAATCTGTCCTGGAAGAAGTGCAGCCGGAATGCTCCTTGGAAGCCAGAAGGCCAGACTTCATCTCACCTACTTTAGTCATGTTGTCAGAAGGGACGTTTCCCTGGAGAAGGATGTCATGCTTGGTAAAGTGGAGGGTCAAGGAAGAAAGGGAAGGCCTTCAACAAGATAGATAGACATAGTGGCTACAACGATGGGCTCAGGTATAACAAGGATTGTGAGGCTGGCACAGGACCGGGGGGCATTGTTTTGTTCTGCTGTGTCAGAGACGATTCAGCGGCACCTAACAACAACAAAAAGTATGTAAAAAGAGAAATTAAAAAAAATACGTAAAATCTTTATCCTTTAAAAGAAAGTATATTCTCCACGAGAACCTCAGCCTCTGCAACCCAAGACCAGAACTAGATGGTGCCTGGCTACCAAAGCCAACCACTCAGACAGGGATCAAAC
>NW_006923479.1:42773-43774 GCF_000298275.1 Orycteropus afer afer | reverse complement strand
GGAGAAATTAAACAGTTGACTGCAAAAAGCAAACTTTTTTTTTAAAAGATTAAATAGGTAAAGATGACTTTGCAGAGAATGAAAGTAACATCAGGGAGGGGTATCCAACTCACAGTGACCCCTGTTGGGTTTCCAAGGTGGTAAATCTTTATGGAAGTAAATTGCCCCATCTTACTTGCACAGTGGCTGGTGGGTTTGAACCACCAACTTGGTTAGCAGTCCAATGCCTTACTCGCTGAGCCACCAGCACACCTTATTTTAGATGTGGTTTTTCATTACACGAGATTACGGTATTTATGTAAATCCTAAATTGGGCTAAGTAGTAGAGAAGAAACTAAATAAGCCTCAGAACCTTAAAGAAGTTGAAATGGTCTTCAGAGATTTTGTGCTCCAAATGGACCAGGCTCAGGCTGTTCTGTGGGAGAGTTTCATCAGATTTTTAAGAAATCTAATTCCTCTGTTACAGAAGAATACTGGTATATAGAAAATGATGGTGAGCATTCCAACCTTTATAATTTCATAAAGCCAACAATAGCCCTGATCTATAGTGGACTAGAACAGGACCAGAAAATCAGTACAATGTCATACATGTCATTTACCCTAAAAATGCAGTGATCGATGGACATTGAAAAAGACATTGCTTGAGAGTCTCTCCACAGTGCAGAGGAACATTGGGTAAACCATACCAGTACTCCCCCCAAAGCTTCCATAAGATGTCATCCCCCTTTCTGATGTAGATCCAAGTACAGTTATGAATGGTGCTCTGGTGGCATAGTGCTTAAGACATTTGACTGTTAACCAGAAGGCTGGCAGTTCAAACCTACCAGCCATTGTTCAGAAGGAAGATTGGGCAACCTACTTCTATAGTGATACCACCTCGGAAATCCAAGAAGGGGCTGCTATGAGTTGTATACAAGAGACAGAGAGGCAGGAACAGGCGGAACGGGCCTCGGTGAGAGCGCCAGGTCCCACTGCCCTTAAGAATGTGTGTGTGTGTGTCT
>NW_006923479.1:40058-41548 GCF_000298275.1 Orycteropus afer afer | reverse complement strand
GGAGAGGTGGCAGGGCCTGGCCGTCAGGCCAGAGGCCTCCGTGAGCTGAGTGCCGGCCCCTCCCCTGTGACCTCGGCTGGGCCTGGTTCTTGCCCCTGTGGCTCTGTACCCTATTTAACATTTCACCCCACTCTACACAGCGGCCCTGTCACCCGCTGATCTTTTCCCCTCACCCCCAAAATCATCTCACCAACCTGGCCTGGGGAGAGGGCTTTTTGTGTCCTGCCTGTAAGTTCAGTAGCTGTTCAACCTATTCTCAAGTTTCATGTTTTCAGATGTGACTTGGTATTTTCTCCCCCACAGGGATGTGAGTTTGGGGAGCCTGGCCTAGTTCTTAAGCTTTCTTTTTAAGTGTTTCTAATGCCTTCTCTGATCTGGCTCCACTGCCCTGTAAGACAGCTCAGGGAGAGAGCAACAAGCTCTTCCTGGAAGGGAGTGAGGGCGGTGGGACCTGGTGCTCTCACCAAGGCCTGTCCTGACTCTCTCTTTGCTCTGCCTCTTGTATCCGAGGGAGAATAATTTTCTTTTTTGCATTTAAGAACATGTGTATGTGTCTCTGTCTCAGCCTCCCTTCTCCACCCCCAGGAACGACAGGGCCCCAAGATGCTCCAGGAATTCCCCTAAGGACTCCTGGCAGTGTTTGTCACATCTGGGCTCCCATTCAACACTCTGGGACAAGGCAGCCCGGTTCAGTGATTTTAATGCAAGGGAATTCACTACAGACCAGCAAGGTCGACTTTCAGGGTGCTCAGTTTCCCATCACAGTAGAAAAGCACCGTGGTCCTCTGAGGCTGGGGCTCAGCCCACCTGCTGGGGCTGGGGCAGCGCGGTGGCAGTGCACCTGAGCCCCTCGTCTGTCACCAGCGCCCACATGGCCCACATCTCTAGGGGGCTGAGGCGGTGCACCAGCAGGAGACCTCGGAAAAGGCAGGGGTCCAGGGGGTTCAGGGGCCGCCGGATCCCAAACGTCTTGAAGCCAGCGTGGTGTGTGTGGCTGATGCCCAGCTTCCTGAGGCACATGCCCACAAAGATGTCGTCGATGGGGAAGAGGTCCGCCTCTTCCATGGCTGCCTGCAGGCACTGCATGGTGGCTCTGGACATGACATAGCCACCGCCCCCAGCATAGGGTGGGTAGTGCCGGCCCCCGTACATGGAGGGTGGGATGAAGTACTTGACCTTGGTGTTCCTGTTGGGCAGGGCCTGGCAGATGACATCTCCCACCAGGAGGTCCTGGCCTGGGTCCCAGCCATCCAGGAACTGCAGCACATTGGGGATGTGGACAAAGACATCATCTCCCTTTAGCACAATACGAGCCTGGGGGCAGGCGGCCGCCATCCAGCGCTGCATGTGCAGCTCCTTGAGCGTCAGGTTGAAGAAGTCCTCGGCAAAGTCCCACTGCAGGATGTCGTCAAACTCGCGGCTCTCATAGGCCAGCAGCTGGGCCGGGGGCTTAGGTCCGGCTACCCCTAGGAGGAACACCAGCTTTAGGG
>NW_006923479.1:37045-39503 GCF_000298275.1 Orycteropus afer afer | reverse complement strand
CGAGCACACCTGCTGCTGGGCCGGCCTCCCCCACTTCTGCCACAGCCGGGCTCTTAGACTTGCAGCTGCTCTAAAGCAGGGGTCCCCAGTGGTCCTCCGCGTCTCCCAGGAAACCCTAGCACCTTAGGCACTTTAGTGAAAACCCCAGAGCGTGTGGGGGAATTCACTGTATGCATGAAACATGACCTCCGACCTTCAGGGCTCTCCAGTCTAAAGTTAAACCTCTTCTGAGCCTTGTGTGTCCCTGGGGCAGGCCCTGTGCCAGGTGTCTGTCTCGGACATGAATAGGCCCTGCAGGGCGGCAGGTGGCAGTGGCCGAGAGCCCCGCTCTTCCTAGCTGCCTGAGCCTGAGTCTGGGGTTCCTGGTGAGGCCAGTGAAGCCAGGCTTTGGGGTGGGGGTGGGGCGCAGAGTGTGCGCATGTGCGCGTGCACATGAAACAAGACACTGGTGGTTGTGGGGCAGGGCCCCCCTCGTTCCTCTTCAGTTCAGCATTCTGTTTTTCTCAAGCCTCACAGAGCTCCACAGAGAAGGGTAAGAAGACAGCAAGCAACTGGCAGAGTGACGGGCCCCAGGTCCACTGCAGCAAAGCCAGACCCTGGGTTCCCATGTTCTCCTTTGTGTCCCCCTGCCCTGGAGTCCCGCCCCCTCCTGTCCACTCCAGGTCCTGGCCCAGCAGGCCTTCCTCACTCCCAGCCAGTCCACTGTGTCAGCCTCACCCCTGGTGTCCCCGCAGCCACCACTAGGAAGTGACTGCTCTACTCTAGGGACGCAGAAGGGCAAGATAGGGCCGCTGCCTTCAGAGAGGAGACAGCCCCAAAGATACGCTGCTGGTAAACTAACTGCAGCGAAGTTATAGCAGCCTCAAGCGGCTCAAGCGGCCGCGGAGGGCCCAGGTGGCTAGGAAACGCCCCCTGGGTAAGGGACACTTGAGCAGGAAGTGAATGAACTGAGGGAAAGACCCACGTAAACACCTCGGGAAGGGTGCCGGGCGAAGAGAAGCGTTAGCAGAGAGCTGCAGAAGGAGCCGCAGGCACATCTGAGGCACAGGGCTGCCGGTGTGGTTAGCACAGGGCTGCGATACCGACGGCCCTGCCACACAAGGCGCCACGAGCGCTGTGCAAGGAGCCGGTGCGGGCAGCCCGGCGTCCCGGGCGAGGAGGAAGGCGGTGCGGCGGGAGCGGGGCCGTGTGAGCGCTGGCGGGCGCGCTGGGGGCTGCGACAGCCGCTGTAGGTCCCCGCGGAGGCCGTGAGAGCGCCCCCATCAGGGGCACTGCCGCTGCCCGGGGCACGGAGGAGCAAGGGCAAGGGCGGCTGGCGCGCCGCCCTGCCGGTCCACAGGGAGCGGCCTCCGGGCTGCGGAGAGCGAAGGGCTCGCTCCCAGGTAGGGGGGCTGCGGCCGCGGCGGGGGAGCCCAGGTGCCGTCTACGGGGCAGCGCCCACAGCGGGCTGCCGCGCGCGTCCGCCTCCACCTGCGCCTCCGCCGCCACCCCATCCGCGGCGCTCCCACCGCGTGGAGCCCCAGTCCCGCCTTTCAAACCCGAACCCGAGCCAGCACGTCCCCTCCAGACCCAGCCTTCCTGAAGCCGCGTCCGCTGCCCGGCAGCCCGTGACCCCAAGGCCTGGTTCCCGACGCGGCGTGGGCTGCAGGGGTGCGCGCACCCCTCCAACGGGGAGGCCCCGGGTGCTCTCAGGCCTCGGGAGCCCAAAAAGGGTTCGGAGGGGGAGGCCCAGGAGGCTGCATGCATTCCCCGTGACACTCCACCTGGCGGCTGGGGACGCTCGTCGGCCGCCCGCGTGGCCCGTGCCGCTGCTGTCGGGAGAAAGCGGCCCCGGGGTCGGCAGGGCTACGACGCCTGCGGGGCGGGCCCCTGTGCCCAGGTGTGCACGGTCTTCCTGCGTGGCCGTGGCAACCCGGACCAAGGCCAGGTGCGCTGGGGCGCGAGGCTCAGGACGACCCCGGTGCACACCCTCGCGCACAAGTGAGACAATCCCCGGGCTCGGAGCCCCGGACCGGCGCTCGCGGGCCTACCTGGGCTGTGACGCCGGGCAGGTACAGGCGAGGAGTCGCACAGCGGAGACGGGACCCGGCAGCGAGCTCAGTCCGCTGGAATTAGCGGCGCCCCGCCCCCTTCCCCCTTCCCGGCGTGGAGCCCGCGGCTCCGCAGAACCAGAGGGGCGTAGCTCCAGGAGTGGGCGTGACTATAAAAGGGCGTGACCGATGAGGGAAAGGCGTGGCTATCCAGAAGGGGCGGGCCTAGGAGGAGCGGGGAGAAGGAAGGTGGGGTGTGGTTAGCCGGAAGGCGGGGCCGATGAGGGCAGGGCGGTCCAACGAGTGGGGCGTGGTTACCTGAAGGAGCGGAGTCAGGGAGGGCGGGGCGGGGCGAAAGAGGGTAGAGCGTGGTTACCAGGAGGCAGGGCCAATGAGGGCCGGGTGAGGCCAAGGAGGGCGGGGTGAGT
>NW_006923479.1:9609-13164 GCF_000298275.1 Orycteropus afer afer | reverse complement strand
TTTGGGCTTTGCTTCTGTGAAGATTGACAGCCTTGGAGACCCTGTGGGCAGTTCCACTCTGTCCTCTAGGGGCGCTGTGGGTCAGAATGGACTCCAGGCAGTGGGTGTGGTTTGGGATTTGCTTCTGTGAAGACTGACAGCCTTGGAGACCCTGTGGGCAGTTCCAGTCTGTCCCACAGGGTCACGTGACTTGGGAGTTGGAATGGACTGGAGAGCACACACCACCACCACCACCACCACCACCACCACCACACAGAAGGAGCGGAGGCCAGGCAAGGTGAAAGAAGTCCCTCCCAGGGACCCCTACTCCCTCCTGCAGCCCCGGAGACGCACCTCCGAAACGCCCCAGCCTAACTCAGCGCCTGGCACGTGCTAGGCGCTCAGTGTCTGCTGATCAAAGAACCCCATGAGCTCCCGGATGGGTGTTTTCTCCCTTGTGAAAGTGCAGCACTGGCGCCCTGAATTCCTTACGCTGTGTGGGCCCACGGCGGCCAGCGTCCCCGAACATTCAGAATTCCCAGGACCACCCGAGGCGCCTCCAGTTCCCAAGCAAAGCTCCTCCTCCGCCCCGCGCGCGCAGCTAGGACAATGGGCCCCTGGTCCCAGCCGTGGCAGGGTCCCAGGTGCAGGCCGCGCTCGCCGGACTGCGCCGGAGGAAGCGGAAAAGGACCCCCTTGAGCCGCAGAACCACAGGTTCCTTGCGCAAGTGTTACACCTGGGCGCGACGGCCGGTGTCTTTCCCCGGGGTGTTGCCTGGCGGAGACAGGTCCCGGGTAGAGCTCAGGGGGAGGGGTCTACGACTCCAGGGGCGGAGAGACAGGAAGGAGGCTGGGAGCCCCCGAGCCCGGGCTCTGGAAGTGGGGACCTATGTCCTGGGGAGGCTGTTCAGGGCCATCCTCCGTCCACCCCTACCCCCACCCCGTGCACGCCTGGGGCTCCCACGGAGTGGTTTGGGGCCCTCCACCAAGCGAAGCTTTTCACCCCACAAGGAGCCAGGCGCATGGGGGGCAGCTGCCCCTAAGCGACTGAGAGGCCCTTCCCCAGGTCAGCCTGAGTCAGGTGGGCGGCCTCTCCACGCCTTCAGGGTCCCAGTTCCCCAAGCTCACCCCCTCAGCCCCGGTCCGGGGCAGGCTGCCCTCTAAACGCCCCAATACAAAACCACTCTCGGTCCAAGATCAGACGGTCCCGCCAGCTCCCAGGCCAGCCCTGACCCGGGCCTTCCCCTCGGCTCGCCCCCAGGTCCCCCCACGCCCCGGCGTCCCTCGCTGCCCGCACCCAGCTGCCAATGCCGCACGGGAACTCCTTCAGACACAGCTTCCGCAGGTGCTCCCGGACCGCGGCGCTCACCGTCCCCGGAGGCGCCTGCATGGCTGTGGGGCCGCGGCGCCCAGCCGGTTGCTAGGCAGCGGGGACGCGTGCAAGCCGCCGCTACGTGGCGCGTGCTCGAGGCCCGCGGAGGCGCGCGGCGGCCCGGGCGCTCCTTGGGTCCGCGACTGTCGGCTGTGCAGACTTGCCTCGAACGAAAACGTGTCCCCACTTGTGAAACTGGGGCGAGAATGCCCTTGTCCCTGCCCCCAAAGAAGGGTTATAACTGCTGTCCCTCCCCGCAGGCACTGAATCCGTTTCCTTTCTCATCCAGCCGGTCTCAGGACAGACCTGGGAAGGAGCAAGGAAGTCAAACAAGCGCGAGACTCGTCAGTGGACGGGAATAGGCTCCCCAACCCTGGTGAGGAATTTGCTCTTTCTCTCCGCTCCGGAGCGTCTAACCCACTGCCCTCCAGCCATGGCTCCTGGCAGTGGTCTGTGAAATTAATAGGACAAGCTGATTCTGTCGTTACCTGCCATGGAGTTGGCACCAACTCACAGTGACCCCATGAATAACATCAAACACTGCCCAGCAGTGTGCCATCCTCACAATCCTTGCTACACTTGAGCCCATGGCTGCAACTATTATCAATCCACCGGTTCAGCAAGCAAGGTTGTGTCATCTGCGTATTGCCGGTTGTTAATCAGTCTTTCTCCAATCCTGATGCCACGTTCTTCTTCATATCTTCAGCTTCTCGGGTTATTTGATGAGCATACAGCTTGAATAATTATGGTCAGAGTATACAGCCCTGATGTACACCCAAGCTGATTTTATCTAGGTGCTATAAATTGGAAATTCAACATCTCATTGAGAGAACATTTACATACAATAAAATTCACCTGTTTAAAGTGTACAATTTTTTTTTTGTGGTTTCCAATATGTTCATCCCAAGCCCCCTAGAGCCAGGAGAGAGAGGGAGGGAGTAGGAGCGGCCTCGGGGACCTCTGGAGCAGTAGGATATCTAAGTAAAAGGGGTGGGAGGCAAGGCAGGCCCCAAGCCCCCTAGAGCCAAGAAAGGGAGGGAGTGGCCGGGGACCACAGAGTGGCAGGTTCTATGTAGGAATTAGGTAAGGGGAGGGTGCAGAATTTTCCAACAGCTAAGTGAGACAAACTTGTCTGTCAGTTTGTCATCCTGTGGGGCTTGTAAGTTGCTGTGAGGCTTGAGGCTGTGCCACTGGTGTTTCAGACGCCAGCAGAGTTGCACATGGTGCACAGGTTTCAACGCAGCTTACAGACTAAGACAGACTAGGAAGAAGGAGGAGGTCAGAGTAGAACCAACCTTAATGATATGGATAAAGGAAGTCTTTCAGGACCTCCATGTGCTGACGTGGCACGACTCAAATTGAGGAGAAACAGCTGCAAACATCTATTAATAATTGGAACACGGAATGTACAAAGTATGAATCTAGGAAAATTGGAAGTTGTCAAAAATGAAATGAAACACATAAAATTTGATATCCTAGGCATTGGTGAGCTGAAATGGATGGGTTTTGGGCATTTTGAATCAGACAACCATATGATCTACTATGCCGGGAATGACACATGGAAAGGAATGGAGTGGCATTCATTAGCACAAAGGATGTTTCAAGATCTGTCCTGAAGTACAATGCTGTCAGTGATAGGATAATATCCATACATCTAAAAGGAAGACCTGTTAATGCTACTATTATTCAAATTTATGCACCAACCACCAAAGCCAATGATGATGAAATTGAAGAGTTTTATCAACTTCTGCAGTCTGAAACTGACCAAACATGCAATCAAGATGCGTTGCTTATCACTGGTGATTGGAATGCAAAAGTTCGAAACAAAGAATAATCACTTGTTGTTGGAAAATTTGGCCTTGGTGACAGAAATAATGCTGGAGATCACATGATAGAATTTTGCAAGACCAATGACTTATTCATTGAAAATACCCTTTTTCAAGAACACAAACAGTGGCTATACCCATGGACTTCGCCAGACGGAGTACACAGGAATCAGATTGACTACATCCACGGAAAAGCTCAATATCTTCAGCCAAAACAAGGCCAGGAGCTGACTGTGGAAAAGACCATCAACTGCTCATATGCAAGTTCAACTTGAAGACAATTAAAACAAGTCTACAAGAGCCAAAATATGACCTTGAATATATCCCTCCTGAATTTAGAGACCATCTAAAGAATAGATTTGATGCATTGAACACCAGC
>NW_006923479.1:1642-4729 GCF_000298275.1 Orycteropus afer afer | reverse complement strand
CTGACAGCACTGTACTTCAGGACAGATCTTGAAACATCTTTTGTGATGATGAATGCCACAGCATTCCCCTTCAATTTGTCATTCCCAGCATAGTAGATCATATAGTTGTCTGATTCAAAATAGCCAAAACCAGTCCATTTCAGCTCACTAATGCCTAGGATATAAAATTTTTATGCATTTCATTTCATTTTTGACAACTTCCAATTTTCCTAGATTCAACTCTAACCATGATCTAATTTTAGAACTTTTCATCATCCTGAAAAGAAACCCCCTAGCAGTCACTCCCCATCCTCTCTCCTACCCATTCCCAGCACCTGGCAACCACTTGTCTGCTTTCTGTCTCTGTGGATCTATTCCAGGCATTTTATGTAAGCCTAATCATTACAATATGTATGCTTTTGTGACTGGTTTCTTTCACCTCTGGTGGCATAGTGCCTAAGGCATTGGACTGCTAACTAGAGGCCTGGTGGTTCAAACCCACCAGCCACTCCTCCAAAGGAAGATTGGGCAATCTTACTTCCGTGTGATGCTGCTTCGGAAACCCAAGGAGGGGTCACTATGAGTTGGAATTGATTCAACAGCAGTGAGTGAGTTCTTTCACTTAGCATATTTTCAAGGTTCATCCATATTACAGCATCAATCAGGACTTTGTTACTTTTTATAGTTCAATAATAGTCTATTACAAGGACAGACCACACTTTGTATACCCATCATCTGCTGATGGACACTTGCGTTGTTTCCCCTTTTAGGCCATTATGAATAGTGCTGCTGTGTACACTCATGTACAAATTTTTGTGTGACATATGTTTTCACTTCTCTTGAGTAGACACCTAGGAGTGGACATCTGGGTTATATGGAAACTCTCTATTTCACATTTTGAGGAACTGCCAGGCCATTTCCTAAACTTGGCAAAGGTATATTTTACAGCACAAATTCAATGAACCAGAATGCTTAGGAAGCAGATACCAAACCAAACCGAACTCACTGCCATCGAGTCGATTCAACTCATAGCGACCCCTCCTTGGGTTTCCAAGGTGGTATCTCTACAGAAGTAGATTGTCCAGTCTTCCCTCCGAGGAGTAGTTGGTGGGTTTCAACCACCAGCCTTTTGGTTAGCAGTCAAATGCCTAAGCACCATGCCACCAGGGCTCCCATGGAAGTAGATAGTGGACCAGTATTAAGGTTACCTGGTTAAATGTCACTGCAAGCATTAAGCATTTATTAAACATTCCCTATTGGTCAGGTGCCAATCGAGAAGTGACAAATACTACAGACCCTACCTTCAGGTTGCCTACTGCCCAATGAGTCCAGAAAGTAAAGGTAACTCCTTGTGGTTACCTTGTGGCTAGAAACCTTACATCCTTCTCAGGGCACAAGCCCATGGTTTGCTGAGCTGTCATGTGAAAAGTCCGACTGCCCTGAAGCTGCACTGTCTAAAGAGAGAGAGAGAGAAAGAGAGGGCTGAGGGGCCCCACATGAGCCCCCCTGGGCCATTTGAGTCATCCCAACCCAGCTCTCAGACATGGGAGTGAAGGAGCTGTCAGCAACTCTAGCCTCAGCACCACTGACAGCAACCGTGGTGTTGTCTCTGGCCACTGTTTGGGTGTGGCTTGCCAGAGAAGCCTGGCTCTCCGGACTGCACGAGGCCCCTCTGGAAGCACTCAGGGGCATGTCGCTGGAGTCGAGCCTGGGCTGACGGAGGCCTGCGGCAGCTTGTAAATGAAACCCCTAAAGGGAGCTCTGTTAGCATAGTGGCTAAGGCACTTGACTGCTAACCAGAAGGCTGGCGGTTCAAACCCACTAGCCACTCCTTGGAAGGAAGATGGAGCAATCTACGTTCGTAGTGATACTGCCTCGGGAACCCAAGGAGGGGTCGCTATGAGTTAGGTCTGACTTGACGGCACATAACAATAACAACAAAATCAACTTGCTTTGCTTGCATTTGTCCCACAAGACTCTTCTCGTCCATTCTCACCACAAAAAGTGGAGGGGTGATCTGCATAGCTCCTCTCCGAACACAAATGCTTTTTCTCAAGAGAAGCCAAGACCCCTCATGCTGCAGTGAAAAAATGACAGAGCAAGAGGGGCTGGCTGCCTCTTGCACAAGGCAGATTAATTAATAAATCTCTTTCTTTCACTCAGCAGGAGACCAATACGGGCTCCCACTGTGTGCCAGACACTGTGCTAGGTTTTGGGAAACAGATACATTGCTCTTAAAACACGTATTCATTACTGAAATATGTCCCGAGCACCTACTATGTAGCCGGCACAGTGGTGGGGAAGGCAGTGACTGAGACACACTTGGTCCCTGGTTTTGCCTTCCCCAGGTGGGAGACAGAGAAGCAATTACACAGCAATGACTGGCAAGGCCCCGAGGCACACAGGAGGTGCGTGATCTGGGTTAGGGGATTATCAAAGGAAGGCTTTCTGGAAGAAGAGCTTTCAAGCTGCGAACTATCCCAATGAGGGTGGAAGGGGGAAGAGTGCTCCAGGAAGGGGAAGCAGCCTGTGCAAAGTCCTAGGTGCTGTAGGAGAACCAGTGAGTCACTGGGCAAAAACAGAGCCATGAAAAACAACAACAAAACCAGACCTACCGACTGGTTGAAACTGGAGACTCCCTAAGCCTATCACCCTCGAACCAACACTAATTCCTGAGGTCAGCTCGCAGCTAAATAACGAACTGGCTGAAACATTTTAAAGTACTGTGTGCTTTTTAAAAATCACCTAAATGAGACCAAATGGTTAACAATTACTGTAAAACAAAGATGAGAAAGAAAGGGGGCAGGGAAACTAGATTAATGGAAACAAAACAACCAGAACAGAAACAATGTGAATGCTTATGCATTGTGAAGAATGTGACCAATGTCACCTAACAATTTATATAAAAATGTTGAATGGGAACCTAAACTGCTGTGTAAACCTTCACTGAAAACACAATAAAATATCATGTATATATACATATATATCTATATATGGGGGAGCTCTGGTAGCGTAGTGGCTAAGGCACTTGACTGCTAACCAGAAGGCTGGCGGTTCAAACCCACCAGCCACTCCTCGGAAGGAAGGTTGGGCAATCCTACTTCCATA
>NW_006923479.1:0-692 GCF_000298275.1 Orycteropus afer afer | reverse complement strand
AGCCCTTGCAAATATTTTCTCCAGTTGTTTGGGCTGTCTGTTCATTTTCTTGATAAACCGTCGATGCACCAAGTTTGTAATGTTGATGAATTTCAGTTCATCTAATTTTTCTTTGGTTACTTATGCTTTTGGTGTCATATTTAAGAAATCATTGCCAAATCCATAAATTTGAGTTTTGAGAGTTTTCCAGATATTCTACTCACAAGTCCTCTGTTGGATATGTGATTTGCAAATATTTATTTCCCAGTGGGCTTATCTCTTCATTCTCTTAACAGTATCACTAGAAATTTGTAATATTGAAGAATTCTAATTTACTGGTCTTTTTCACTTACAGATTAGTGCATGTGGTGTGATATCTAAGAAAACTTTGCCTAATACAAGATACAAGGCCATAAAGCTTTTCTCTTGTATTTTCTTCTAAAAGTTTTATAGTTTTCCAAACCAAAAACCAAACTCACTGCTGTTGAGTCAATTCCGACTCATAGTGACCCTTCCTTCGGTTTCCAAGATGGTATCTCTACAGAAGTAGATTGCCCAGTCTTCCTTCAGAGGAGAGGCTGGTGGGTTTGAACCGCCAGTCTTCTGGTTAGCAGTCAAATGCCTTAGGCATTATGCCACCAGAGCTCCCTTTATAGTTTCAGCTTTTACATTTAGATCCACGATCCCTTTTGAATTACTTTTTTTTTTTTTTT
>NW_006923478.1:39414-45783 GCF_000298275.1 Orycteropus afer afer | reverse complement strand
TAAATTTTGGTCAATGACATGAGACAAAGTATATGTGAACTGCTGTATGAAAAGTGAATTTACTCTGTAAATCTTCACCCAAATCCTAAAAAAAAAAAAAAAAAACAGTGTGACTTATGAGAATGCATGTTTTCCCTTAGGAGGTCTGGAGCCTTGGTAATTATAATCATCATACAGGCAGCACTATGTGTATACATGACCAATCCCCAATAAAAAAACCCTAGATTCCCTACCTCAGGCAGACAGGCAGATATTGGACATGTGACCCTTGTTAAAGGAGCAGGGAGGTGGCAACTTTTGACCACCTCTAACTATACAAGAGGAAAACAGAATCACCATCAGCAGCCCAAGGCCTGTTCTTATAAGGCCAGACATGCTGCCACCCTCCAACCCTCTTATTAACCTTGTCACCAACCGTTCTTCCCACAGCACCCAACACCTCTCTGCTGGGTTCAACAATTTGCTGCAGTAGCCCCACAAAACTTGTAGATTATGGGGTTTATTAGAGAAGAACAGGCAACAATTCAAGTTCAGGAACATGCTCAGTCTCTCTCAGCCAGCTGTCTTCTTACTCAGCAGCTGGTAGTCTCTCTCAGTAGCATGTTTCTCTCAGCACTGTGTGCCTCTTGTGTCTCTCTCAGCAGTGCACTGTCTATTCTGTCTCTCTCTCAGCAGCATGTGTCTCTCACATCTCTCAGCAGCATGTCTCTCAGCCAGCAGTGAGAGATTCCTTTTGCCTCTAGGAGGGCTCCTTTTGAGCCTGGCTGAGTGGCCACACTAACTAATCCCAACATCAGAATTGTATACACCTCAGAGAGAGTGAACTCTCCAGAAGACTGCTTCGTGCTCGTTCAACAGAAGTACACCAGGTAGATTAACTTTAACAATCAGATACTCAGATGCTCACAGCAAAGTGGAAGTTACAAAGATAATGGCTAGAAAAGCCATACCAGGTAATTTATTACACCACAACCCCTGGCACATTTCGTCACAACTTGTTGCTGGGGAATTAGGTGTGTCCTGTGTGATTTCACTGGGAGATGACTTTTGGAAGCTTGTGCCTGTTTTCCTTTGGACTTTGCCCTATATGTATTTTCCTTTTCTGATTTTGTTTTGTGTCTTTTCACTGTGATAAATTAGTCATGAATACAACTATATGCCGAGTCCTGTGAATCCTCTTAGAGAATCACTGTACCTGGGGGTGGTCTCAGGGACCCTTGATCTGTTTGTCTTGTGATATGCGCTGAAAATACTTTTTCCAATGTATGTCTTTTGACTCTGATTACTATGGTTTTCACCAGCAATGTTATATGAATACTGATGAAAAAAAAAATGGAAAGAATAAAACTTTTCAACAAATTGAAATGTTTCAGTAAACAGTGGTCCACTCATAGGACAAAATATTATCTAGTCATTAAAAAAATTTACAAAGTTTTAACTCAATCACAGAAGGACAAATATTGTATCAGTTCACTGTTGTAAAAAGTTAAAGAAAGATTTATATATGGAACAAAACTGTCTTTTTTGGTTACCTAGGGTGGGAGAGGAAGGGAGGGAACACTGTTAGATAGGCAGAGACAAGTATTTGATTTGGGTAAAGGGAAGGACAATATACCAAATGTAAGTCATCAACACAGTGGCACTGAGGAAGAGGAAAACAGAGGTATATTAGGGAGGTAGAGACAACAAAGATGAACCCTTTTGCACATACAGTACTGCATTGCCAGTGATTGCAAACACTGATCTACAGGTGGATAGATGGGTAGACGGGCTGAATGATCAGGTTTGTCTAGGCAGGGGGGAATGTGTCCATGACCATGGATCCGAATAGTAGACAATGGTTTTACAAGTATATTTATATGTGCTGTAAGAATGTCCAGATATATAGTAGAGCTGACAAGGGACAAGATTGTGGTGACTTCCTGGTTATAGCCAGCTACCTGGTAGTTGGTAGCAGTAGTTGGCCCAGTGGGCTCTGGACCATGGTTGCAGGGGAACATCAAGTTCATTGGCATAACATATTACAAAAAACATTGTTCCACATCCTACTTCGGTGAGTAACGACTGGGATCTTAAAAGCTTGCAAGCGGCCATCTAGATGCAACAATGGGTCTCTCCTTGTTCACAGCAAAGAAGAATGAACAAAACCAAAGACGCATGGAAACAATTAGCCCAAGGGATTAACAGACCATGTGATCCTCTGCCTATATGACCATGAGACCAGAAGAATGAGATGGCGCCCAGCTACCACTGTCAACCACTCAGAGGGGGATCTGTGTAGGAGATCCTGGATGGAGTGGGAGAACAATGTGGAACAAAATTTGAAATCATTAAAAAAAAAAAAAAAAAAAAAGTTTGCTGGTCTGATAGAGCCTGGTATAACCTTTGAGACTATGGCCCCTAGCTGCCCTTCAGATCTGGAATTGAACTCACTCCTATGGCTTCCAGCCAAATAACAGACAGGCATATGAGCTGAACATTCACACCAGGTAGATACACTCCTTGGAGAGATCAATCATGGGAAAATAGAAGGGCAGTGTATACACAGGGAGAAAGCTTGGGGGGCAGGAGTACATGGGAGGGAAGGACACATGGAAGAGGTAACTATGGGGAGGAAGTGGAAAGAGAGCTGCTACATTGTGGGAAATTGCAGTCAATATCATGAGACAAAGTATATGTGTGCTGCTGTATGCAAAGTGAATTTGATCTATAAACTTTCACCCAAATAACAATAAAAATTTTAAAAAAACTAAAAATTTTAGTATACAAAGTAAAAATTTTTATGTTAAATGAAAAAGCAGGTATCAAAACTATACAGCATAATCTTGATAAGGTAAGTATTAGAAGACTGGAAGACCTATACATAGTTATTATATATATATATATTTTAAAACATATTGAAAATGCTTTAACTACTTTTGAAAACAATCATGATAAAAAAATTTCTTATAACAAAATACACTATGTAATGTGTATGAACTGTTGAAAAGAAAACCAATTTGCTCTGTAAACTTTCACCCAAATCACAAAAAAACAAAAACATATATATACTATGTGAATGCAATTATGGCACCAGTCCTTAGTACACATGTAAAGAATAATAATCCTAGTATAATCCTTCCTTCATTACTAAAAAGGAGAAATTGTAGTTTACCTGATTGTAGTTTACCTGCCGCCAACTAATAGTTGTATAAAATGCCATTCTTTACTAAAGAAGCCAACGCTTGCAGAAATGGCTGATTCCAGAGATGGAGCTGGGTACAGAAGACAAGTTCAGAAGTTGTTATTGTACAAGAAAATAAGGACAAGTTCAAAGAATGATGAGGAACCTGTATATAGACCAAGAGGCTGTTGTTTGAACAGAATAAAGGGATACTGCATGGTTTAAAGGAGCTCTGGTGGCGTAGTGCCTAAGGCATTTGACTGCTAACCAGAAGGCTGGCAGTTCAAACCCACCAGACACTCCTTGGAAAGAAGACTGAGCAATCTCCTTCTGTAGATACCACCTTGGAAACCCAAGGAGGGTCATTATGAGTGGGAACTGACTCAACGGTAGCTTTTTTTTTTTTTTTTTAGCATGGTTTAAAATCAGGAAGGGTATGTCAGGGTTGTATCCCTTTCACCATATTTATTCAATCTGTATGCAAATAATCTGAGACGGTGTATTAAATGAAGAAGGATGCAGCATCAGGATTGGAGGAAGACTTGTTCACAACCTGTGATATACAGACAACAAGACCTCACTTGTTCAAAGTGAAGAAGACTTTCAAGAATTACTGATGAAATAAAGACTAGTCTTCAATATGGATTACATCTCAACAAAAAGAAAACAAAAATCCTCCCAACTGGACCAATAAGCAACATTATGACAAATGAAGAAAAGACTGATGCTTTCAAAGATTTCATTTTACTTGAATCCACAAGGAACACCCATGAAAGCATCAGTCAAGAAAACAAACGCCATATTGCATTGGGCAAACCTTCTGCAAAAGATCTCTTTAAACTGTTAAAGAACAAAGATGCCGCTTTAAAGATACCCAAGCCATGGTTACGCCTCGTGTGTATGTGAAAGCTGGACAATAACAGAAACTAAAGTAGAGCTGATGCTTTTGAATTGTGGTGTTGGTGAAGAATCTGAAAATACCATGGACTGTCAAAAGAATGAACAAATCGGTCCTGGAAGCATACAGCCAGAATGCTTAGAAGCAAGAATTGCCATACTTTGTCTTACCTACTTTGGTCAACTTGTCAGAAGGGAGTAGTCTCTGGGGAAGGCTACCATGCTGGTAAAAGAGAGGATCAGCAAAAAAAAAAAAAAAAAGGGAATATCCTCAATGAAATGGACTGATACAATAGCTGTGGCATGGCCTCAAGCACAGCAAGGATTCTGAGGATGGTGCGGGACCAAGGAGTGTTTCGTTTTATTGAACACAGGGTCACTAGGAGTCAGACTGACTCGACAGTACCTAACAACAAAAGGTAGGAGAGCTTTCATTTTCTAAACACCTGTACCCTACTCCGTCCTGGCATGGCGTGGCTATGTTAAAAGTAATGATGGCCTACAGTCTCAGAGAGATAGTTTCATCTTTGGTTTTAAACAGATCATCTTTGGTTATTTGCAAGTTACAGTGTATACCTGCTCTAACATATCTGGGGGCTGCGTGAAGGATGGAAGCAAGGCACTCATCTTGGTTTGGCCTGTCTCAGAGCTCATGCAGGGATAAGGGACAGCAAGTTACGCCCAAATTGCCAGAAGGTTACAGCACCTGTGGGTGCCTGGGGCTAAAGACTGTAGTAAGGCATACGATGTTGTTGCTGTTGTTGTTGTTGTTATCTGCCCTTGAGTTGGACTGACTTGGAGCAACTCCTCCTTGGGTCTCCGAGGCAGTATCACGACAGAAGTAGACTGCTCAACCTTTCTTCCGAGGATGGCTGGTGGGTTTGAACCACCAGCCTTCTAGTTAGCAGTCGAGTGCCTTAGGCACTACACTACCAGAGCTCCCAAGGCATACAATAGGTGCTAAGAATTTCTTTTAGAAATTAAGGCTTTCAAAAGCAATTATACAGGTACCGGCAAGATGGCGGACTAGGCAGAAAGACTACATAGACCGTCTTCAACAAAGAAAAGGAAAACCAATTAACACAGACACAGAAGATAATCCGGGACCCTTGAGCCTTGAAGGGAAAGATATAGAAGTGGACTAAACCCCAACTAGCAGAAGAATTTGCATGAAAATACCAAAAAAGGAGACATAAGGAGCTGCGGTCTGGCAGCAGTGGTGAGCAATTCTGATGGCACAGACAGCTTGCAGATTCCCGAGTGGTGGTAGGACTTAAGAATTGACCTAAAAGTCACCCTGCTAGCCAGGGACTGCATGGAGGACTGTGCACAGTGGCTGGGGAACAAATGGAGAAGGTGAAGAGGAAGGTGGGCTGAGCTGTGGACTTTTGCCGGTCCAGAGGATGCCGCCATTTTGAAGGTTTAAAAAGTGGCTTGACTATTTTGGATACTTAAAGAGACAGCGCTCTTGCAGATTCCTGTGGTGGTAGGGCTTAAGAATTAACCTAAAAATCACCCTGCTAGCCAGGGACTACACAGAGGACTGTGCATGTTGGCTAGGGAACAAACGGAGAAGGTAAAGAGAAAGGTGGGTTGAGCTGTGGACTTTTGCCTGTCCGGAGGATGCCACCATTTTGAAGGTTTAAAAAGTGGCTTGACTATTTTGGATACTTAAAGAGACAGCGCTCTTGCAGATTCCTGTGGTGGTAGGGCTTAAGAATTAACCTAAAAATCACCCTGCTAGCCAGGGACTGCGAGGACTGTGCATGTTGGCTAGGGAACAAACGGAGAAGGTGAAGAGAAAGGTGGGTTGAGCTGTGGACTTTTGCCGGTCCGGAGGATGCCACCATTTTGAAGGTTTAAAAAGCGGCTTGACTATTTTGGATATTAAAAGAGACAGCGCTTTCGCAGATTTCTGGGGCTTAAGAACACGTTCTGCTTTCCAGCAACGCCAAGGACACGCGGGGCCTGCAAGACTGAAAAGGTACGACATTTTTCTTGTTACTACACCCTATAACTGCTTGGTGAACGGAGGTGTGGCCAGCCCCACTCCCAACTACCTTCTGGGCCCAAAGGAACTCCATCACAGTCTGTGTGCTCAGACGGAGCCTGGGTGCCCTACTCAGTCATCCACCGATTTTTCCTTTTTTTTTCTTTCTTTTTCCTGGTGATTAATTTGCTTGTATTTGTCCGTTTCAAAACAAATAATATTATTGATACTTTTTGTCCTTTATATTATTATTCTTAATTTTCCCCTACCAGGTCCTAGTTTTCAGCATTTTTTCTTTTCCCTGTGCCTGGTTGAAATT
>NW_006923478.1:0-4214 GCF_000298275.1 Orycteropus afer afer | reverse complement strand
AATCTACTTCCGTAGTGATACTGCCTTGGAAACCCAAGGAGGGGTCACTATGAGTCGGATCCGACTTGATGGCACATAACAACAACAACAACAGTTTGGGTCTGACAATTAGCTGCAACATCTCACAGAAGTCACAATCTATACCTACAGTGAAATCATTTATTAAGGATGTAACAACTCTGCATCAGGATCAACAGTCTACAACCGGGGATCAGGGTCAGGAAGCATGTAGGTAACGTCTGAAAGGCTTGCCCATAGTGGAAAGCATATCCTTCCCTTCCTCAGTGCAGGACAGCTATCTCAGCTCCTTTTAGCCATGGAAGCAAGCAGGCCTTTTTCTCTGCTGTACATGACACTCTCAGGCCCTGTATACCTCCTCTTAGTCGTGCAGGCCTCCTTCAAGCCATGCAGGTCCCTTTAAGCCCCCTTAGGACAGGTCTACACTTGGCTATTCACATACCCTCTCAGATTTACAAGCCCTTTTAGGATAGGGTTCCTTTTGGTCATGCATGCCTTTACTCAGCTGTGCAGGCCACTCTGCCTTTGGCCTGTCATCAGCCACTCCACTGTTAACAGACCCAGCTCATAGCTAGTGTAGCAGGTTGTTCAGCTATCTTAGCTGCTTTCCTAGCAACAGGTTTCTGCCACTAACACTGACTCTGCTATAGAGCCCTTCTGGGCTTGTTGCCATCGATTCTAAATATTGTCTAATACTGCTAAATACTGTCTTCTAGGCCTCTCAATGTCTCAGGTATCATCGACTTTGATCCATGTAACAGTTCTTTTAGAAGGTTCTTCACCTCCTTTCTCTCTGCTTCCCCTTTCTTCTTGCCTCTCTAAAACCTCTGTGGCAACTTACAATTTCAAGGCATGGCTCTCCCAGCAGGGCCATGAACTGCTCAATCCCCTTGGTGGACCACAAGTCATTTGACTTGCTTAGAATATTGATCAATAACTGTAAGGTGTGTAAACAGATCCATCACAGGGAGAATACAGCCTAGAATTACACAAAAAGTATCAAACCATCATGTTATTTACAACTCACACAGGAAATGTCAATCAACCTGGATAAAAGTAACAAATCCTTTAGGGTAGAAAACAAGGGCAAAGTAAATACCTCAAACTTAAGGGGGAAAAAAAAAATCTCTCAAGCTGTTTTCCAAAGAACCAAGACAAAGGCCACATAACAGAACCCGTTTTACCACAGGTGTTTTGGTTACCTAGTGCTGCTCTAACAGAAATATACTACAAATGGGATGGCTTTAACAAACAGGAGTTTATTCTCTAACAGTTCTGGAGGCTAGAAGTCCGAATTCAAACTGCCAGGGTCTAGGAGCTAAGTGAAAACCTCTGGCCTTGGGCTTCAGCTCTGCCTCTTGCTCCTGGCCCACTAAGCTGAAGGCTTTCTTAACTCAGGCAGCTACTGGCTGTTAAGGGTGACAAACTTAAGGTCGACAAGTAAAAAGGCACAGTCTTCATGTTACCAAGCCACATGGCAGGCATTAATTCAAGCCCACTAAAAGTCCCAAGATTGGCAGAGCACGGCAGGCTACTGAATGAAGACTCGGCTATATGCAGGGTTCAAGCGTGTCAAAAAGCTGGAGACCTTCCTCAAAGCTGCTTCTTATATACTAGAAGCAGACCACATCCCTAAAGCAGGTACTCAGCTGCTCCAGTAGATTCCACTATGGAAATGACTGACAATCTCACCATGGGGAACAACTGCATCTAGTTGCACAGACACTCAACCAGGCCCAGCCAAGTTGACAACAACCTTAACAACCGTAACAGGTATTTTAGTCGTACAAATGAAACTGAGATCAGGCCATCTGTCTAACAAAAATGTGTAAAATAATAGTACTCCAATGAATAGAGTCTTTATGAGATTAAGTGTCTGGCACATAGTAAGCACTACAACAATGTTGGCCATTATTTTTATTAATGTTATAGTGTCACAGGGTCTAAATTAAAACCTATAATCTACCCAGAGAGCTGCCTTTTTTGCTTCCCAAAAGGTCTTTGAAGAATAGTACATGGAAGAGGTGCATTAAATGTTTCTACAAGTGTATTGCTGTGTTCTATAAAAATTCCCAGGTGTATAGTAGAGATGACAAGGGACAAAGTTGTAGTCACTTCTTGGTCACAGGCAGTTACCTAGAGGGAACGAATAGTTGAACCTGTGGTCTCAGGACCATAGTCTCAGGGGACAACAAGCTCAACTGGCATAACATTATTACACAAAACATTGTTCCACATCCTACTTTGGCAAGTAGCAACTGGGATCTTAAAAGCTTGTAAACAGCCATCTAGATGCTACAACGGGTCTCCCCTCATCCAGAGCAAAGAAGAATGAAGAAAACGAAAGATTCATGGAATCAATTAGTCCAAGCGACTGGTACACCAAGTGATCCTCAGCTCATACGAGTTTGAGACCAGAACTAGATGGTGCCCGGCTATCACTGTCAACCACTTGGAGGGGGATCGATGTAAGAAATCCTGGATAGAGTGGGAGAACAATGTGGAACAAAACTAACAGGGTGACAGCTCAGTGGGCAGGAGTGCATGGAGGGAAGGACACAGGGAAGACATAATTATGGGGAGGAAGTGAGAGGGGAGCTGTTGCATTGTGGTAAACTGTAGTCAATGTCATGAGAGAAAGTGTATGTGAACTGCTGCATGGGAAGTGAATTTGCTCTGTAAACTTTCACCCAAATCACACACACACAAAAAGATGACTCATTAAAAACCTGCAATATGCAGATGACAGAATCTTGCTTGCCAAAATGAAGACAACTTGAAGTACTTACTGATGAAGGTCAAAGATCAAAGCCCTCAATATGGATTATGTCTGAATGTGAAGAAAAAAAAAATCTTCAAAATTGGATTAATAAACAGCATTATGATAAAGGGAGAGAAAATTGAAGCATTTACCACGGGTGGAAGGGAGGTGGGAAAGAAGGGTTAAAGGTGATGGAAGAAAGGCAACGATTAAAGGTATGGTTCAACAGCCAATTACTGTAATTATTGTCAATACACTGTACACCTGTAAAAGTTGAACTGGCAACAGTTGTGTGATATATTTACAGCAACAAATATAGTAGCTGCTGAGGCTGCATATGTACAGCTAAATACTTCATGAGATTTGGTTCCTTGGCTTGGAATTTTAGAGTCATGGTTTTATGGGACATCCCCAGTTAATTGGCCTAATAATATGTTTAGTGCTTCTGTCTACCTCCTACTTTGTTGTGTAGTGCTTGAGGTCTTAAAATCTTGCAAAAAGTCATCCAGTGCACAACAACTGGTCTATATTCATAAGGAGCAACAGGAGGAAGGAGAGTCAGGAATAAGAGGAGCATATGGAATTTGTGGTTAATTGGTTCCATGAACAACTACCATTTTTGTGTGCCTACCATTACCGAACACTTAGATCAAAGATTCTACAGAAGATTCCTGAAATTGTAGAACAGAATTTGAAACTCTTATGAACTCGATTTCTAAAGCCATAGCAGATGGATGAACTCCTGACACCTAAAATTACTGCCTTGAGATAGCCTCTAAACTTTAACCCAAAATTATTCTCTGATGTCTTTTTAAAACCAAACAGTAGTTTTAGCTTAACTAGTAAAAAGGATCTGCTTTGATGTTATGGATTGAACTATTCCCTAAAAATGTGCGTAAACTTGGGTAGGCTATAATTTCCTAGTATTTTTAATAACCTCTGTACTGAAATTCTAACCTATATCATGCTAATGAGGCAGAATTATAGGCAGTTACATAATGGTGGAATCACCCTACATGATGGGATCTGAGGTGATCAGCCAGTTTTAAGTGGGTTAGGGTGGGAGGTAACACCCTTAAATCAACTGACAGCCTTGATCCAATGTAAGGGAAGTGTTACTAGGTTATGGCCTACATCATCCTTTATTTTACAAAAGATAAAAGAAAGAGAAAGGAGAGTTCCAGCAAGATGGCGGACTAGGCAGAAGGATTGCACAGACCCTCTTCAACAAAGAAAAGGGAAACCAATTAACACAGAAACAGAAGATAATCGTGGACCCCGGAGCTTTGAAGGGAAGGATACAGAATTGGACTAAAAATCACAATAAAAAAGAGGGCAAGCACAAATATTCAGCATATACTAAAACAACAGCAACAACGGGAATGATAACACAATTCATAAACATAACGAGCTCAGCACAGAAAATAATATGGAA
>NW_006923477.1:47497-48147 GCF_000298275.1 Orycteropus afer afer | reverse complement strand
TTTTAGATCCTCCAGTTTACTTAGAACCTTTTCCCCATGTATCTCCTTTCCCAGTCTGTCCCTTCCCAGGCATTTCAGTCTCTATTCTGCACAGTTTGTTTGTTATCCCTTGCCCCCCAGGAAGCTACAGAAAGTGTATTTGCTTTTAAATGCTTTTGAGAAATATCATCCAGCAACTGCTTCAGCTTTGAGAAAATTCCAAGGTGGAGGAAACAAAGACAAGTCAGTGAGCTCTCTCAGGGGGACTACCAGACATCAAAACACAACCACAGTTCTTTGAGAACCAGAAGCATATTGCCTCCTCTGGCACTAGAAAGTCACATTAAGAATGTGGCATGACCCCATCATTGCCAGCAAGCTGGGGAGTTGGCTACTGAAATTTAGCAATTTCTTTCTTCTTTAAGCATTTCCCCTTTACTGTAAGTTGTTTTATTTTATTGGATCCTCTGTTTCTCACTGCTGTTTAGTCAACTGACTCATAGTAACTCCTTCTTGTGTTTCTGAGGTGATATCTCTATAGAAGTAGCTTGCCCAATCTTCCAAAAGAGTTTATCCTGACCTTTTTTGCCAGCTTAATACTGCTCTAGTGAAGAGATTTCCTTTTGGAGTTCCCTTTGCTGCCTAGATAGAGTTGATTATTATTATTTTTT
>NW_006923477.1:41404-43597 GCF_000298275.1 Orycteropus afer afer | reverse complement strand
CCATTTCAGGAGGTAGTGTAAGATCAAGAATGAAGAAGTCCAACCTGCACTGAAGGAATTGGCAAAAAATCAATGCTCTAGTAATTGCTGGAATACCCATTGAGCTGCATTTTTCAGTCACCTTGTATGCATGCATAAGCTGGACATTGAATAAAGAAGACTGCAGAAGAATCGACGCATTTGAATTCTGGTGTTGGTGAAGAATATTGAATGTACCATGGACTCTAGAAGAACAAACAAATCTTTCTTGGAGGAAGTACAGCTGTAATTCAAATGGATGCAGTGCTGGAGGCTCTCATTTATGCTAAGACATTTGGAAGACAGCTACCTGGCCAGCCAACTAGAAGAGAGTCATACTGGTGCCCATTCCAAAGAAGAGTGATCCAAAAGAATGCAGAAATTATTGAACAATACCATTAATATCACACACAAGTAAAATTTTGCTGAAGATAAGTCAAAAATAGTTGCAGCAATACACTGACAGGGAATTGCCAGAAATTTAAGCCAAATTTAAAAAAACATGGAACAAGGGATGTCATTGTTGGTGACAGATGGATGGATCTTGACTGAAATCAGAGAATACCAAAAAGATGTTTTCCTGTATTTTACTGATTTTCAAAAACATTCAACTGTGTGGATCATAACAAATTATATATAACATTGTTAAGAATGGGAATTCCAAAACACTTAATTGTGCTCATGAGGAATCAGTACATAGACCAAGAGGCAGTCATTGAACAGAACAAGAACAGAACAAGGGGATACTGCATGATTTAAAGTCAGGAAAGGTGTGTCCAAAGGTTGTATCCTTTCACAGTACTTATTCAGTCTGTATGATGAGCTACTAATCTGAGAAGCTGAACCATCTGTGGAAGAACATGGCATCAAAATTGAAGAAAGACTCTTCAACCACCTGTGATATGCAGATGACACAACCTTGCTTGCTGAAAGTGAGGAAGACTTGAAGCACTCAATGATGAGGAACAACTACACTCTTCAGTATGGATTACACCTCAACAGAAAGAAAACAAAAAGCCTCACAACTGGACCAATGATAAATGGAGAAAAGTTTAAATTGTCAGGGATTTCACATTCTTGGATCCACAACCAACACCCATGAAAGCAGAAGTCAAGAAATCTAAAGGTGCATTGCATTGGGCAAATATGCTTCAAAAGACCTCCTTGAAATATTAAAGAGCAAAGATTTCAGCTGAAGACTAAGATGTGCCTGACCCAAGCTATGGTATTTTCAGCCACCTTGTATGCATGTGTAAGCTGGATATTGAATAATGAAGACTTCAAAGGAATGGATATGTTTGAATTGTGGTGTTGGTGAAGAATAGTGAATGTACCATGGACTCTAGAAGAACAAACCTATCTTTCTTGGAGGAAGTACAGCTGGAATACTCCTTGGAAGGGAGAATGGCCCTATTTCTTTTCTTGCACTTTGGTCATGTTGTCAGAAAGGACCAATCCTGGAGAAGGATATCGTGGCTGGTAAAGTAGAGAGTCAGCAAAAAATGGGAAGACCCTCAACAAGATGGATTGACACAGTGACTGCAATGATGAGCTCAAGCATCCAGTGATTTTTATGGTTGTGCAAGACCTGGCAATGTTCTATTCTGTTTTTATATAGCATTGCCATAAGTCAGAACTGACTCAATGGCACCTAACGACCACAACATTAGCTATTTGTGCTTCTTTCTCTATTGCTCTCTTTTTTCACCTTGATCACATTCACAACTGGTTTATTCATTTTATTAATCTTTTTCAAGAATCAACTTTTGGGGTGTTTTGATCCCTGTGAGTATATGGTTTTTTAATACTAATTCTTGTTTGTTTGTTAGTTTTTTTAATTAATTCCTTCCATAAATTTTATTTGTGTTTATTTTCTTTTTCTCCTAACTTCTGACAATGAACTTTTGTTTTGTTTATTTTTAGATTTTCTTCTAATAAATGAATTTTAGGCTAGTAACACTTAGACAACATACTACAAATATTGGTAATTAAGATTTAGCTGGGTTTTTTTTTCATGAAAATATTTTAGAATTTTACTTATGATTTCTTCTTTAGCTTCAGAATTATTTAAATATGTGTCTTAGTTTCACAGCATGAGTTTTTCTAGATATTTTTTGGTTTCCAACTTAATTTAATTTCTTTGAAATTTGTTGGGACTTGTGACCTAGTTTATGC
>NW_006923477.1:33199-40884 GCF_000298275.1 Orycteropus afer afer | reverse complement strand
GTAATTCATTCACTTTCTTACTCATATAGATGATTAACTCACAGCTTTACTTTCTTCTCAAACTCCCATACATTGTCCTCTCTCTTCACTCTCAGCCTGTTTCAGTACCTCAGCTACTTTCATGAGGAAAATGGAAATATCAGAAGAGAACTTCCAAAGTTCTTCAACATCTATGTATCTATCCACCTGGGTGGGATTATACTCACATATTCTTCCTTTTCATTCTCGTATCTAAAGCCACACTCCCTGTTTATTCATTGGATTCCATCTTCTCTCACCTGTTCAAAGAGATAATTTTCTCCAATTCTTGCTCTTGTACAGAATCTTCTCTTTCTCTCCCTGCCCCTCTCCCTCCCCCTCTCTCTCACTCCACCCCATCATTTACTATTCAAATATGCTCTTATTTCTCCCATTTTATTAACCCCAGTTGTCCCTTTAGCTATTGCCCAATTTCCTTGCACTCCTTTGTCACTAAATTTCCTAAAAGGACTAACTTTATTTGTTGTCACCAATTTATCTTCTCTCATTTGCTTTAAAAGTTTAATTGTGAAAAATAATATATATTAGCACACAAAAACATAAATTTTCTAGTTGGATGAGGTGTGTGTGAAGTGAAGTAAAGAGGGAAAGCAAGAATAGGTGAGATAATATGTGATGCATTTCATAACATCCAATTCTAATTGGGATGCTAAATTTTAATTCCTGATGTATTTAGTTGTTTACTTGACAAGAATTAATTGACAAGAATTTTCCTTTCAGTGCTTTATCAAAGTTATGTTTTTGGAACTCTTAATACTCTAAACCACATCCTTTTCTTCGACATCAACTTTGTACTTATCTATTTATTCAGGTGGGAGCTCTGGTAGTGTAGTGTCTAAGATAAGGAGCGGTCATTATGAGTTGGATTTGACTCCATGGCAGTTAGTTTTTTTTTTTTTTTTTCCATTTTTTATTTATTCAGGTATCCTCTCCATAGATTGAACTTCATAGTGTCCAGAAACACAATCTAGGTATTTTCAAATTATGCCAGTAATAATATCAGCAATATCTTAAACTTACAATTTCTTTTTTAAAACTATTTTATTGTCTCTTAAGTAAGACTTTACATAACAAATTAGGTTCCCATTTAACAACATCTACACAAATTGTTCAGTGACATTGTTTATATTTTTCACAATGTGTGAACATTCTCATTAATTGCATTCTGGTTGTTTTGTTTCTAATTATGTCATTTCCCTGCCCCTTAACTTCTCATCTTTTCATTAGAGTAATTTTTGACCACTTAGCCTACTATAGATCATTTTTAACAAAACACTGTATTCATGGGTGATATTCTTTATTTTATGAGTCAGTCTGTTGTTTAGCTAAAGGATGGACTCAGGGAATAGTTTCATTCGAGATTTAAAGAATATCTCAGGTGATAGTTGTGGAGAGTCCTCCAGTCTTAACCAGTCCAGTAATTTTTGAACTTTTTAAGAATTTAAACTCTGTTCCATTTTTCTCCAATTTTATCATGATACATGGATTGTGGACCTGATTATAATGTTTTATAGTAGCAGGCAGCCACCATGTGCTTCTCAGGGTAGATATGGCCATGGTTTCTAATGGTGAGTAATAATAAATAAATGTGAACATTTTGTAGTAAATATTTTAATATTCATAGTCACTGCGTATAGATCGATAAATTTCAGAAAACTCAGTTCCTCTAATGTTTTGTTTCAACCCTTAATTCATTTTAAAAGATGTTTGAGCACTTATTGTGTGCCAGATATTTTATTAAATGCTGGAGGAAGCAATGGTAAAGAAAGTAGACATGCTTATATTTCTCATGAGTTTATTTTATTGTGTTCTTATAATTAAATGAAGATATTGTATTTTAAGGTTTTGCAGATTGTTTAAATTGACCTTACAATTTCCTCCTTCTGTGCAGCTAATTATGCTGTTTCTTTTGGAGGATTCCTGTATTTTGCCTCCTACTTTCCATATAACATTGTCTCTCAAAACTACACAAAAATGACACTCTCCCAGAAGCTGATGTCCGGTCTCATCTCAAATATTGCAATGGCAATGGGAGCTCAATTACTAAGAAAGGCAGAAATGGATAGTGAGTATTATTTTACCTTGCTCTAACAGATACATATTTGCTATCTTGAAGTATGTGGGAAGAAGATGAGGCAATCTACTTCCATAAAGATTTACAACCTTGGAAACCCAAAGGGGATCACTATGAGTCAGAATCAACTCAATGGCAGTGCATTTTTTTTTTTCACAATATAGTCACATTTTAATATTTCTTGATGTTACTAAACTGCCATTCAAAAAATTAGACTACTTTATACTACTGTCTGTGGTGTGAGTGTTCCCATATTCCCTCCAAAAATTTACGGTTCTGTTAAGGCCTCTTCCTACTCCTTTTCTACAATTTCTATACTCTGCTTTTAGTAATTTCTTTCTTTATTTTTCCATCCATGCATTATCTAAAAAAAAATTCTTCTAGTCTTTTGTTCTGTATTCAGCATCCATAATTATTTCTCAATGATTATAAATATTTTTCCAAAATTATAGACTGCAGTGAACATACAGGTAGCATGAGGAGGATCAAAGAGTGAAGGACCATGTCTTAATCCATAGGTCTGCTTATTGTTCTTAAAGTTTCTTTTCCTGACCTATTCCTATTGGTATATTTTACTGTTGTTTCAGTAATGACCAATTTTTTTTTTTTTTTTTGGTGGTTTGGGGTATAAAAGAGAGTGCCTTTCATGAATACATACTTACTTGTCTTCTTGGACAACCTAAATTCTAAGTGTTAAAGAAAATATTCCTTCACAGTAGGTATCTCTAGAGAAAGTCAACACATTTTTTTTTTTTCTTCACTGTTTAACTCTGTTTTAGTCTCAGTTGGAACCTGTATTAAATGTGTCCTGTTGTGTTTTAGAGATTGGAATTAAATGGAGTAACATTTTGTCATCAACACAAATGGATGACTTTGTTTTTGCCTATGTACTGGGAATGCTTTTATTTGATGCTTTCTTGTATGGTCTTGTGACCTGGTATATAGAAGCTGTCTTTCCCGGAGAGTTTGGTGTACCCAAGCCATGGAACTTTTTCTTGCTGGTGAGTTATAGTGCTTCTGTTATGGAAAGAGACCACAGTCCTTATGAATCTGTTTTTAATAGATATGAAAGTCATCATGAATTAGTTTTGCACTGTCTATAACTGAATGAATAGATCAGGTAAAGTAATAATTCTCACTTATACTCCAGCCATACTAATTCATTAGACTTTGTATAATACATTTTAAGCCCTCTGATATCTATCTATTTATGTGTTAGAAATGTGTGTGTGTGTGTGTGTATATAATCTGTCAATCATGGCCTGTAGTCTCAAACTTTATAATTATGCCTTTTCTAAACAACTGTATCATGAAGGATTGAACTCCGGGCATAAGGAAATGAATATGTGATGAGTCTTTGGAAGCTAATGAGGAGACATTTAATTATGTCCCATATCTGGACACTCACCATCTGCTTCATTTCCTGAGTTAGCCCAGATAACTTAGCACCGTGGATAAGTGGGGTGACATCTACATCTTGCCCTCCCTTTTCAGTCTTTTCCTTTAATGTCATTGGATTATATATGGCTCAGAGTAGTGGCACAATACTTTTCACTGTGACCTCATTTTGTAATTACACTTTGAATAGAGTACTCTGTTTTCATGCCCTAGAGATTGAAATTATAGCCAATTATTTCCAAAATTTAATCCCAAGAAAATTTCTGCAACTCATCGTACTGCAAAGCAAACCAGGCCAAAGTATTTTCAAATGCATAATTTTTCAATGCCATTAGAGTGATTACAATTTCAATGCCATCATAGTGATTACATTTTTATTCCCTTCTTAGCACTCTTACTGGTTTGGGGAGCCAACTGAGAAGAGTAAAGAAAGAACCCAATTTTACGAGACAGTTCAAAACAAGTATTTTGAGGAAGAACCTACTGATTTGGTGACAGGTATCGAGATCAAACATCTGTGTAAGGTATTGTTTCACAGGTCTCTTTTTCTTGATTGGACTGAAATTTAGTTTACAGTTCGTTGGAAATATTTTTTCCTGCTATCTTAGTAAAAATACTAGACTGACATTTACTAGAAATTTAAATTAAAAATTTATTGAAGGAATAGAGTGATTTTTGGATGGGGAGACATTTACAAACATCCATGCAAGATGTTGCAGTGCTCTGAATTGCAAGGAGAACAGTAAGGGTTTAAATACATGTAGTAAACAAAGGATTTGTACAGGCCATCACGTAGGGTGATGGAGGAAGCATGACAAAAGCTACAAAGGGTTTGCTAAACTGCAAACTGAGAAATTATTGGTAAGTTTTTATGTTACATTCAGAAGTTGTTACTTCCTGAGAGTTGTTTAACAAAGCATTCTTTCAAGGATTAACTTTCTGTCACATCTGAAGTTTCTTATTTTAGTTATAGATTTACAAAGGGCAAGTAGATACCCAGTGGGAAATCGTGGTGAGTGAAAATTTCGTTTGGAAGTCAACTGTGAACTAAGACTTGATATGCGTCTGTCTTAACTATCAAGTTATTTACCCATTCTCACTTCAATCCTCCTGTTGACCAAGGTGCCTTCTCTGGGGCCAGCTGCACAGATATTCCTAACAGGCACCAAGAAATTCTTTATTAAGGTTAGAAATCCTGACATTTGTCTTCTTTCTTTTTGAAGCAAAAAGATGAATGGTTTCTTTGTTGTTGTTCTTGTTATTAGGTGCCATCTGTCAGCTCCAACCTGTAGCAACATTATGTGCAACAGAACTAAACACTGCTGGTCATGCACCATCCTTGCAATCCTTGCTGTACTTGCAGCCACTGTATCAATCCATCTTGTTGAGGGTCCTTCCTCTTTTTCACTGACCCTCCACTTTACCAAGCATGATATCCTTTTCCAGGGAATGGTCCCTTCTGATAACATGACCAAAGTAGGTAAGATGAAGTCTGCCCATTCTTGCTTCCAAGAAGCATTCCAGCTGCACTATTTTCAGGACAGATTTGTTCATTTCTCTGGCAACCCATGGTGTTTTCAGTATTTTTCACTAACACCACAATTCAAAAGCATCAACTCTTCTTCAGTCTTCCATATTTATTTTCCAGCTTTCACATGCATATGAGGTGATTGAAAATACCATGGCTTGGGTCAGGTGCACCATAGTCTTCAACGTGACATCTTTGCTCTTCAGCACTTTAAAGAAGTCTTGAAAAAGTAGAAATGAAAATCTTAGATTAATTCAAAATGGAGTTTTAAGTCAGGTCTGAAGTTATCCAATTCACATATGCCAGTACCTGTTTTTTGATTCATGTCCACAATGGAACTGCCAAGGAAAAAATCAGATACTGATAAAAGGTCATCATGTTTACTTTCTTTGAGTAACATCAAAATGAAATGTATGCACTGTATAATAAGAAGCCACATCTTTTCCTTTCTCCTTACTCCAGAGATTTGAGTCTTATATAAACTAGAGAATTGTCTACAAATGTTCTTGTATCCCCAGATGTTCTTGTTTCAAAAGTAAAACCAAGGTGGAGCCTGAGAGCAGAGTATGTGAACATTAGCTTTTGTTCACAAATGTTTTGTATTTGTCTATTTGTAATCTCCTTTGGCTAGGTATTTAGCAAGGAAAGACTCTGGAATCTCTCAGTTTATCTGGATCAACTCCAGTCATGTAATACTCAGGTAACACATATATACTGACACATTCTTACCTCTTACTGGCTAGTTAAAGATTGATTAACACTCTTAATCCCATGGTTTGTGAAAACTCAAAGTCCTCTTGAAAATTCTGCTAATTTAGGGGATATTCGTTCTCTTGTGATCTTCTCTGCCTCCAAAATACTGCATGTTGTCTCTAGTATGGTACCATCAACTCAGAAGTAAAATTAAATAATTTCTCCAGTTTCTTCAGGAGATCTGTTCTCATCAAACATTTTTGTGGAAATTGTTATTGTTGTTGTCATGTGCCATTGAGTTGGACCCGACTCATAGCGACCCCTCCCTGGATTTTCAAGGCAGTATCACTATGGAAGTAGATTGCCCTATCTTCCTTCCGAGGAGTGGCTTGTGGGTTTGAACCACCAGCCTTCTGGTTAGCAGTCAAGTGTAACCTGAAATTATAAATTATACATTATAAATTAGGGCTGGATTAGAATTGGCTCAAGAAACACATAGACTGTGGTCATTTCCCCAGCTCTACTTATCCTCCCAGATTGACCCTGAGAGGTTCCTCTAATGTGCAGAGCCCTTATCTCTCTCCTCACTACCTATCCCCAAGACTTGCATATCCATGCTTATGAGGGTGCTCAGAAGAACCAAACCTTATCCCTTCATTTGTTTATTCGTTCTTTCATTCTTTTACTCATTTATTCATCCATTAATTCTTGGTATTGGGAATGTAGCAGTGAAAAAGACAGATAAAATCCCTGCCCTCAAAGAACAGACTCCAGTGAGAGTGAAAGTTAGTTATCATTTAAACAAATGAAGAAAATAAAATAACCATGTTGTTGTTAGGTGCGCTCGAGTCTATTTTTAACTTTTAATGACCACATGTGACAAAGTGACAGAGAACTGCCCCATAGGGTTTTCTTGGCTATAATCTTTACAGAAGCAGATCACTAGTTCTCTCTCCCACAGAGCTGCTGGATGTATTCAAATTACCAACCTTTTGGTTGGCAACCATGTGTTTAACCATTACACCACCAGGATTCCTTAAATGGGTATGATAGGGAGGAGGAACAATTTAGGTAGACTATCCAAGGAAATCTGCTCTGAAAATGGGTCCTTTGTGGATATTGGTCAACCTTTCTGTCAGTAATCTCAGCTGAACAGAGCCATCATGGCCCAAATCAGGTCCATTTCCCTGGGATATCTTGCTGTTCTAAGTGGAGATATCAAGGTACAGCCCTTTTCTCCAGTTCAGGTAAACTGTAAATAGTCACCTAGCTTCACAGATCCCTATGGGGTTGACTTTGTGGGTATTCCATTGCACTCTAAATGTTAACAAGTCTATGTCCTACTCTTCCGCTCTCCACAGTGTTGATCCCAAAGGCAGTACTACATAATTTCTATCTTATTTAAACTTTGTTGTTGTTGTTGTTAAGTGCTGTCGAGTCGTTTCCGACTCATAGCAACCCCATGCACAGCAGAATGAAACACTGTCCAATCCTGCACCAGCTCCACGATCCTTGCTATACTTGAACTCATTGTCGCAGCCACCATGTCAATCCACCTCGTCGAAGGGCTTCCCCTCCTTCGTCGACACTCCACCTTGCCAAGCATGATATCCTTCTCCAGGGAATGGTCCCCTCTGAAAACATGACCAAAGTAGGTGAGACAATGTCTGGCCATCCTCGCTTCCAAGGAGCATCTCGGCTGCACCTCTTTCAGGACAGATCTCTTAGTTCTTTTGGCAGTACCTTTCAGGACAGATCTCTTAGTTCTTTTGGAAGTACCTTCAGCATTCTTAGCCAGCACCACAACTCAAAAACATCAACTCTTCTTTGGTCTTCCTTATTCATTGTCCAGCTCTCACATGCATAGGAGGTGATTGGAAATACCATGGCTTGTGTCAGGCACACCTTAGTCCTCAAGGAGACATCCTTGCTCCTCAGCACTTGAAACAGTTC
>NW_006923477.1:26853-29469 GCF_000298275.1 Orycteropus afer afer | reverse complement strand
AGAGTTAATTATAAGTACAGCAGAATTCTAGAGAAGGTTAAATACCCAGTGTAAGTAGATTTGATTGAAACCCTGAGAAATAGGATGGGAAATCTAATCTAAATATTAGGCCTACTTTTTCTTGAACGTTCAGCCTACAGAAATGGCCTACTCCTTTATTAATAAGTAGCATTTATTTTTCCTTCTTTGAAGATTGTGCAGCAGACTTTGCCACACCCCCCCCATACACACTCACACACAAACCATCCCCTAACTCTCTATCAGAATTTGTTCCCCATCTGTGGTGGTTAAGGTTATATGTCAACTTGGGTGGGCCTGGTTTTGAGTGGCTGGGCAGCTGGATGTAGTTATTTCCCATGATGAGACTGGTAATAAACTCCATGGTGGAAGGTAGCTGAGTAACTGCCTTAGGGATGTGGTCTGCTTCCAGTATAAGAAAAGGAAGAGAGAAAGGTCTCTGCAGCTTTTGGCATGCCTGGAACCTGCATGTAGCCATGTCATCATTCACCAGCCTGCCATGTTGTCTGCTGATCTTGGGACTGTTCATGGACTTGAGTTAGTGGCTTGTCATGTGGTTTGATAATTTTGGGACTGTGCCATTTTACTTTTTAGCCTTGGGTTTGTCAACCTCAGACGTCAGCAGCTGCCTGAGTGAAGAAAGCCTCAAGCTTCAGTGAACCAGGAGGAAGAGGCAGAGCTTAAGCCCTGGGTCAAGGGCCCAGGGTCAAAGTGCCAAAGCTGGCACTCTGAACTCGGACTTCTAGCCTCCTATACAGTAAGGGAATAAACTGTTTGTTAAAGCCATCCACCCATTTGTGGTATCTTCTGTTAGATCAGCACTAGGTAACCAAAACACCATCCCTCCTTCTGGCTACTAGGAAAATATCTTGGGTTATGTGCCAGAATATAGTAGAAAGTCTCCAAGATATCTTCCAATGATCTACACCTCTGGTTTTCATGTCTTTGAATAGGGCTGAGCTTTATGACCAATTGAAAACTGTACAAGTGGCATGAATCCTTTTCCAGGGTAACATAAAAGATTTTGTGGCTTCCTCTTGGGTTTCATGGATTACTCTGGGGGAAGTCAACTACTTGAGGACACTCAAGAAGTCACCTAAATCACTGCAAAAAGGCCAATGAGGGGGATGAACTGGGTCCTTCCCCCATCAACCAGCATCACATTGATAGCTATATGTGTGAACTACTTTGTGAATAGATCCTACAATCTCAATCAAGCTTTCAGATGACTGCAGCTTCAGTCAATATTTTGCATACAAACCCACTTGAGCATTTCTGAGACCAGAAATGATTAGAAAAAGAAATGTCTGTTGTTGCTTCAAGCAATTAAGTTTGGGTAATTTATTACTCAGAAATACATAACTGAAATAGATGTTGGCACCTGGAAGTGGAATGCTGCCAAAAGAAAAACCTAAGAGTGTGGGTGTAGCCTTTATAGTGGGAAGTAGGTAGAACTTGGTAGAATCTTGAGGAGAATGTTTGTGAAAGCTGAAAGGGCTTGGAATAGACTGTTAGCTGAAGCCTGATATTCTTGGGGGTGCTGCCATTGAGAGGTTAAAGGCAAGTGAGAACCTGTTATTGAAAACTGAAGGAAGATAGATCCTTGTTATACAACGATCAAGGAGTCAAGATAACTCCTCAGCACAGGCTAGCATGCCACCAGAGCCACCTCCCTTCTCTACCAGGAAAGGGAGGGCCTATTGCCAGCAGATGCCTGGTACACAGATAGTTCTAGCCAAGGCATGCTACCACTGTGGACAGCCGTGGCCATACAAGCCTCCACTGATACCATCTGGTTTGAAACTGGCTTAGGGCAAAGCAGCCAATGGTCCAAATGAAGGGCTGCATGGATAGTCATCATTCACAAGCCCTGGCCCTTAACCCTTTTGTTAAGCCTGTGTGTTAACTATGTGAATTGGCCAAGAGTGGAAGATCCGACAAATCATTGAGCAAGGCCAGTGGGGGAGGCACCTGTAGCAGGACATCTCAGATTGCCTCTAATCCTCAGACACTGACCTGTTTTTCACATAGCATTCCATTCACCTGTCTTCCTGTCAGAAACCAGGAAGCAGATGTTACAGCACAACTTAGAATAGTGCATCCAGAAAAGGAGGCCACCTACTGGATTCACCAGAGCAGTAGGCACCATAGTACCCATCCATGTTGGTTGGAAAATAGCCAAAGAGGTTGGCATAGCAGTAAAGTATAGTGATTTTGAGGCTGCTGTACAAAATTGCCCCATGTGCTTATGTCAGTGCCTGAGGCATCTGCTTCCATGATCTTGGAAAAGTACATAAGGAAAAACAGTAATACATTCACAGATAAGTTTTATAGAGCCTTTTCACCCAGTGAAGAAGCAAAATTTCATGCTCTTGTGTGTGGACATAGTTACTGGCTTGACCCAGGCATTCCTATGTAAATGAGCAAGCCAAGCTGTTACAATAAAGGGATTACAAAAATTGAGTGTTATGTATGGGATACCTCAAAGGATTGATAGTGACCAAGGTACACACTTTACAGATCCCAGTGCATGCAAATGGATGACCAAAATGACATGCATATGACATGGTGCCCTATAACTTCCAGGCCACAGGCCTG
>NW_006923477.1:24490-25433 GCF_000298275.1 Orycteropus afer afer | reverse complement strand
AGTCTCAGCAGCCATCAGCTGTCTGAGTGAAGAAAAACTTCTAGTTCCAGTGGGCCAGGAGCAGGAGGCAGAGCTGAAGCCCAAGGTTAAGGGACTTTCATCCAGCCCTTAGAGCCTGGCAGTTTGAACTTGGACTCCAAACTGTAAGAGAATAAACTCTTGTTTGTTAAAGCCATTCCATTTGTGGTATATCCTTGTCAGAGTGGTACTTGGTAACCAAAACATCTGGCATACAACAAAATGGATGACTGTACTCACAACCCCTCAGGTGACTTCCCTAGGGCAGCACATACAGTATACTCAGCAAATTGCCTAAGGCAGTCATTGTTTGCACTGACCCAAACAGAAGCCTTGGGTGTGATCCTAATAAAAGGGAAAGAGTTACCTTTCTTGCTACCTACTAAGTATCTGTCTTTCCAACCATAGGTATGTCTTACTCTGCTTTTTTCCCTTCAGGGCTGCCATCTTCCTAGAGTGGGCTCACAGTTTTGCTGCAGTCCACCACTGGGCTGCTAGGTCTGTGGGTAATTCCCCTTCTCAAGTGCTGAAGGCATGCCTTGGAACATGGAGCCTCTAACTGGGATTGATTGACAGCTATGGGAGACTTACGTGGGCATGTTCAAGCGTCTCTGAGTTAAGTGGGAGATAAAAGTCGAGGGAAGGCAAAATGACTGATAATAAGGTTTTTTTTTTTCTTCTTTTTTTAAGAGGGGAAGAGAGAGTAGTTTTGTCTTTAAGTAGAATGTCAGGTTGTGCCAAAATGTGAAAGATAGTAAGAACTGCAGTGTATATAGTAAGTTGTAAAAGGCTTGAGAGGAATTGAAGTTTATTTACCTTGATTTGTAATACCTGCAAATAATGAGTTTGAAAAGAAACAATGAGATGTTTTAAAATTTTTATAATACTAGATCAATTCCAGTGATTTATTCATGTTGTTGTTGTT
>NW_006923477.1:19681-20739 GCF_000298275.1 Orycteropus afer afer | reverse complement strand
AGGATTGTGTATGTACTAGTTTTTTCTTTTGTTGTGTTTTACTCTTGTACACCTACCAGTGCCTTCTTTTGCCATTGGTCATGTTGTGCTGGCCTCTCCCTTAGTGCACATTGCCTCTCCTTTTACCCAAGTTGATATGTGTCTACTCTTTAGTTAGCGATTTACCTTCTCCACTCATCCCTGGTAACAATAAAAGAATGTTTCTTTCTTTGTATAATCCTTTTCTGGACTTTTTATAGTAATGGTCTTATAAAATATTTGTCCTTTTGTGATTGACTTATTTTACTTAGCATAATTTCCTTCAGGTTCATCCATGTTATAAGATGTTTAGCAGATTCTTATTTTTTAACATTGCACAGTATTCCATTGTTTGTGTGTACTGTAGTTTGTTTATCTGTTCATCCATTGATGTGTACTTAAATTATTTCCACCTTTCTGTTACTGTGAACAATGCTGCTGTAAACGTGAGTGTGCATATATCTATTCATGTTGTGGCTCCTATTTCTCTAGGACACATTCCTAGTATTGGGATTGCTACATTAGATGGTACTTCTATTTCCAATTTTTTAAGGAAGTTTCTATAGAGGTTGTACCATTTTACAATCTCTCAAGCAGTAGAAGAGAGTTTGAATCTCTCCATATCCTCACCAGCATTTGTTGTTTTCTGAGCTTTGTTGCTCAGATGAGATGATTGCTGGGATGAGATGATATATCATTGTTTTGATTTGCATTTGTCTAATGGTTAATGACTCCAAGCATATCTTCATGTGTTTGTTGGTCACTTGTGTGTCTTCTTTGGCCAAGTGTCTGTTTGTATCCTCTCCTCGTTTTTTAATTGGATTGTTTGTCACTTTGTTGTTGAGGTGTTGAAGTCTTCTATAAATTTTAGAGATTAGTCCTTTGTCAGATAATTCATTGCCAAATTTTTTTCCTAGTTTGTAGGTTCTCTTTTTACTCTTTGGAGAAATCTTCTTATGCATGTAAGTGTTTAATTTTTAAGAGGTCCCAGTTGTCAGGAAGGGAGTGCTTCAGGGTTTTATCCTTTCACCATACTTATT
>NW_006923477.1:3418-5101 GCF_000298275.1 Orycteropus afer afer | reverse complement strand
TAAAGCATCATCATGTTCACCTTGTTAGAGTGGGAGTATATGAAGACAAGGTAATAAATGGAATTCTGGCCCTTGACTGGATTATAGTAGATACATTGGGTCCATGAACTCACCTGGTGAACATTTCTACAGTTGCCAAATGTATAATTGAAATAAGCAAGTAGTTTGTATAGCCCCCATATTAGCTCCTTGGTCTCTGGATTAATACTGTTGTGCTAGGACAAGTGAAGCGCAATCCTCTGAAGTTGCTTATTCCCACAGGCCAAGGTGGTAAATCAAAAACAGTACCACATATAGAGGAGTAGGGTTAAGCCCACTTTTAAAGACTTAAAGAATGTGTGAGTAGTATTCTTCATCATGTTCACATTTAACTCATTATTCTGGTCTCTGCAAAAATCCATCAAGATGTCTCCTGGAAGATAACCCATACTCAAGCAACTATTGTTGTTGTTGTTATGTGCCATTGAGTCGGACCCGACTCATAGTGACCCTCCTTGGGTTTCCGAGGCAGTATCACTATGGAAGTAGATTGCCCAACCTTCCTTCCAAGGAGTGGCTGATGGGTTTGAACTGCCAGCCTTCTGGTTAGCAGTCAAGTGCCTTAGGCACTACATTACAAGCAAATATTAGCTTCAATTGTTGCTGTTTTGTCACTTTTGGTATATTTTCCTAAAGGAGATTAACACAGCCCAAGGGCATGATATGGGCTGTGCAAATTCATTTTTTGCATTCCCATCAGAAATGGACAATAACAGTACACATTTATTTAGTTGCCCAGGACTGTAAAAACTCCTTGGATCTCTATCCTAATAAAAAATCAAGGAAAGTATCTGGACTGAGTATATATCTGCAAAATATCGCTCTGCTCTAATATGACATCATGTTAATTGCACCAGATAAATAAGAAATTGCAAATATATTAAAAGTTTTGCTAAGACATATGTTTGCCAAGGAGTGAGTAGATAAAGCCTATGAAGATTCAGTGGCTCACTGCATCAGAAATTCTTTTAGGAATTCAGTGGTCTGGGACAGTCCAGTATATCCTTTCCAAAGTAAAAGACAAATTATTGTAATTTATACCTTTCAGCATGAAAAAGGAATAATAATACCTGGTAGACTTCTTTGAGTTTTCAAGGCAGCATATTCTGCAACTGGGGATATTCCTTTGCCCCCTATACCATGTGATACAAAAGGCTGCCAACTCAGAGTGGAGTTTGGAACCAGAAAAGCCTCTGCAGGAGCTCTAAGCTGCAGTCCAAGCAGTTCTGCTGACTGGGAAGTGAGACCCAATGGATCTTTGGTATTGGATATGTCATGCTGAGAAAGTATGTCATGTTGATTTTATGGCAAGATTCACTGGGAGAATCACCTAGGGTTCTAGATCAAGACCATGACATTTGGAACTGCAACAAAGAATTATCTCTCTCAAAAGCAGTCCTGGAATGCTGTTGAACCTTGTAGAAAAGAAGCAACTGACCATAGGGTACTAAGTGATCATGTGTCCAGAACTTTCCATCAAAATTGGGTTCCATGAGGCCTACCAAATCAATAGAGACAGGCAAGGCTAGCAGTAGTCCATCATAAGATGGAAGTGAAACATCAGAAATTGAACGTGAACAGAATCAGAGGACATAAACAAGCCACATTAGTAGGAACACCACATCCCCATGTCATCCATCACTA
>NW_006923477.1:1573-3053 GCF_000298275.1 Orycteropus afer afer | reverse complement strand
AAAAAAAAATAAAATCAGGAGCTGGCCTAGAGCTCCACAAAAGTATAGCCTTAAAAGATAGCACTGAGGGGACATGTTCCCAAGGGTCATGCATTTGATCATTTACTTTGTGCAGAAGTGGTTCCAGACCACTGAGCATATGAGCAATGGGAAATATTCTGGCCAATCAGGTGCCTAGAAGGAGAAAGATTGGGAACAAGGAGTTATAAGGTGCAGGCATGTGGATGTATAGGGATCAGCAAAGTGTGAAGATCTTTGTAAAGCATGTTAAAATCCTCCAGAGGATGTGTACCACAGAAGAAGTGCTAAATACTAGAGAGAATGACTCAGCCTGTTGATGTCAGACCACCCGTGGTCACAATAGTGGCACAGGAACAGAGAGCTATGGTAGGAGGGATACAGGATAGACTTAACAGCATAGGCTCTCACTCACCAAAGCTAATGTAGCTACTGTTACTGGTGCTAATCAAGGATGAGAGGACTCTAGAATGGATAGTAAAGGAGGAAGATGATGAATATCAGCTGCAGTGTCAAGACTAGCAGCAGGGGGGTTGTAATTCATCCTATCTAAGTTTCTCCTTGGAAAAGAAGTCTATCAGTGGTTCACCTCCCAGAATGAAGGAAGAAGATACAAGCAATACATGGAATGAATTGGATATTATACTACAATGCCCACATGACACTTCCTGGGCTGAAAAGATTTACTCCTCCAGCTGCAGAGAAGGGTGTCACCGACAGACATGCTTCAGTTGACAGCCCTAAGCTGTCAATTTCTTTGTTGATTGTTTGGCTAAAGTAAATCACCTCACCCAAGCTCATGTTGTTTCTTGGGACAATCTAAATATAATGACTGATTAACATGGAGGTACAAAGGCCTTGTCCCCTCAACTTGGGATAACTCTGAAGGGCCATTCTAGCCTGAGACCTACTTGTGGTGTCCTCTGAGGCCTTGAAATAGCTTCACGGAAGCTTCACCCTGTGCTCAATCATCCTGTTCCTTCCCTCCACAGATGCTGATCTTGAGAGCACTCCTAAATAAACATCCTACATCCTAATCTTTTAATCTAGTCTGCTTCCTGAGATCCCCAATCTGCAGTAGGGACCTTGGAGCTGAGACCAGAATGATGAGAATGAGAATTTGAAAAGCTAGGGACAGAACACTCAAGCAATTAGAAAGCTCTGTGGTGCGAATGAGTTTTGTATGTTGAGGAACAGAGATGATACTGAAGATGGAGTGAAGAAAGCAAAAAAGAAAGTGTGATGTAAGTTTGTAGATGTAGGCATAATCCAAATCATGCAAATATTGTTGGCAATGATAAAGTTTGTATTTCAGTTTTTATGTATGGGGTAATCATTACAGACCTTTGAGGAGGAGAAGAATATAATCTATTTGTTAAAAGACCATTCTGGTTTCTGTGAAGAAGAGCATGAGTGGAAAAGGGAAGGCAAGTTAGAATCTTTTATAGTAGCCTAGGTCTGG
>NW_006923477.1:0-1108 GCF_000298275.1 Orycteropus afer afer | reverse complement strand
AAGGAGGAAACTAATATGGCTGTTGGTTTTCAGACTAGTAACTGGGTAGTTAAAAACATCATTTATGCATATTGGAAACACTGAGGGAGGACTTTGGATAGTTTGGTTCATTGATTTATTTAAATAAACTTTATTTTTTGGAGTAGCTTTAGTTTTACAGAAAAAAAATGTGCCAAGTACAGAAACTTCCGGTATAACCCCTCACCGCTACATATTGTTCCTCCTTATCTTGCATTCCTGTTGTTCACTTGTTAAAATTGATGGACAATATAATGATACATTGTTATTAACTAAAGCCTATAGTTTATATTAGGGTTCACTCTCTGTTCTACAGGCCTGTGGGTTTTTACAAATGCATAATGTCATGTGTCCATCATTATAATACTGTACAGAATAGCTTCACTGCTCTAAAAACACACTGCTCCTCCTGTTCATCTCTGTTCCTTCTCCCTGACCCTCTAGCCAACACTGATCTTTTCATTGACTCTATAATTTTGCTTTCCAAAATGTTATATAGTGGGAATCATGTTGTTGTTGTTAGGTGCCATCGAGTCGTCTCTGACCCATAGCGACCCTATGGATAGTGGATTGGAACACTGCCTGGTCCCACGCCAGCTTTGCGATCCTTTCTGTGCTTGAGGCCATCACCACAGCCAGTGTCAATCCATATCATTGAGGGCCTTCCTCTTTATCATCAACCCTCCACCTTAGGGAGCATGACATCCTTCTCCAGGGAATGGTCTCTTCTGATAACATGACCAAAGCAGGTGAGATGAAGTAAGGCCATTCTCACTTCCAAGAAACATTCCAGCTGTGCTTTCTCCAGGACAGATTTGTTAGTTGTTTTAGTCCATGGTATTTTCAGCATTCCTCGCCAGCACCACAACTCAAAAGCATCAATACTTCTTCTGTCTTCCTTATTCATTATCCAGCTGTCACATGCATATGAGGTGATTGAAAATACCATAGCTTGTGTCAGGTGCACCTTAGTCCTCAAAGAGACATCTTTGCTCCTCAGCACTTGAAAGAGGGCCTTTGCAGCTGACTTGCCCAGGGCTATACGTTGTCTGATGTCCTGACTGCTGCTTCCATTGGCGTCGATTGTAGA
>NW_006923476.1:42772-43265 GCF_000298275.1 Orycteropus afer afer | reverse complement strand
GGGTAGGTGGTATCTTGTTTACTGTGACTCACTCTAGTTTCAAAATACAAATCAATTTTCAAATATATAAATTTCTTTACTTGTGTGTATAAATGCCTTCCTCTGAGGATCCCAAAAATATTATCTGGAAGAATATGGGTTTAGGAGGAATCTTGGGTTGTACAATGTGGTAGAAAAGAACCCCTTAAACTAATGTGCTCAGAGTTGAGGTGAAGTGGGACCCCAGCTTCTGGCTGGTGTTCCTCCCCTCATTTCTTTTTGCATGTGGATTTCTTAGTAAACAGTAATAATCTCACTTCAAAACACTCCAGGTCTGTGGTCTCATTTCCGCATGAGGGGAGAGCAGTGCAGATGAGGGCGTTTGATGGAGGAGGCGTGCCTGGATGGGCAGGCGTGCAAGTCCGTGTGTGTCTGTCAGAGTAGGTGGGTGGGCTGCCCCCAGCAGGTGGGGGTGGAATATGTGAGATGTCTCTCAGTGGGGGCTACTGTCTGG
>NW_006923476.1:37058-38652 GCF_000298275.1 Orycteropus afer afer | reverse complement strand
CCTGAGAGAGACTGAGTGTGTTCCTGAACTTGAATTGTAGCCTATTGCTTCCCTAATAAACCCTATAATCTGTGAGTTCTGTGTGGCCACTGCAGAGAATTACTGAACCCAGCACAGAGTGGTGAGTGCTGTGGGAGGAATGGTTGGTGACAAAGTTAGTAAGAGGCTGGAGGGTGGTGGTATGTCTGGCCTTGGGCTGCTGATTCTGTCTTCCTCTTGTAGAGGTGGAGGAGGTCAGAAGATGCTACCTGGTACCTTGCCCCTTTAACACCAGTTCCACCATGATACTTATGGGTTAGCCGTGAGTCGAAAGCAACTTGACACTAACTGGTGCAGGTATGGTGGATCCAGGTGAGAGTGTGGGGGCAAAATGGATCAGACTCATGACGATGGATCAATAATTACCTCCAAGAACTCAGACGACCAAGCATGACTTTACAGCAGCATACAACATGAGAAGGACTGGCTCTGGACCATTCCCAACATAGTTGGCACGTAGAGGTGTGAAAGGAAATCTAACTAGAGGAGGCCTTGGCACCTGAGTCACCTTGGTTTTCAGAATGGTTCCAGGTTAGTCATTAGCACAGCAGTCAGGGTATTTCTGGAGCACCCCCATCCTTTGTTCTAGTTTGACCTTCAACTCTTTGTGTTAAATTTATCTTCTGAAAGACACTCAGTCCCCTCCTGTGAGCATAATGGCACTGCATTCTGTTTTTTTCTAACATTAAATTTTAATTTATTTATGTTACTTCAGGGTGTTCAAAATATTTGAATCAATAAAGAATTATATAGCATTTGCATCCTAGAGTTGTCCAAATGAGGAATGTAATTTTAGATTCCTAACCAAATGGACCTGTTTAAAACAATATTTACATTGTTTGAACATGTGTAGCTTCAGGGAAGGGACTTTCCTGTAACCACATTAGAAAATAATTTGCATTTCGTTTTTCTGGCTATACTATCTGTCTTTGCAGTCACATCCCCAGCTCACCAACACATGCCACCAAATCTAAAAGCTGTTTCTTTGCTATACAAGAAGAATACAAGAGGAAACTCACCTAAAAGACCACAGTGACAATTCTATGTCTGATCCCGGACCCTGTCAATAAACCAGCTGTAGGTTATCTAGGATGGTTCTGGGTTCTCTGATATTTTCCTCTGTCTTTACTGGATTATTAGGGAATCTTGTTCCTGGGTGGTGCAAATGATTTGCACTTGGCTGTGAACCTAAAGGTTGGCGGTTCAAAGCCACCCAGTGGCACCGGCATAGAAAGGCTTGGTGACCTGCTTCTCTAAAGACTGTTGTTATTCTCAGGTGCCATGGAATTGATTCCAACTCCCAGTGACCCCATGTGACAGAGAAGAACTGCCCCATTGGGTTGTCTTGACTATAATCTCTATGGAAGTTACTCTATGGAAGTAGATTGCCAAGGTCTTCCTCCCACTGTCTCACTGGATGGGTTTGAACCACCGACCTTTCAGTTAGCAGCTGAACACTTAACCACTGTGCAACCATGGCTTCTTCCATACAGATTACAGCCAAGATAACCTTATGGAGCACTTGTAGTCTGTAACACATGGAGTCGCCAAGAGT
>NW_006923476.1:2102-3378 GCF_000298275.1 Orycteropus afer afer | reverse complement strand
ATGGATTGATACAGTGGCTGCGATGATGGGCTCAGGTATAGCAGGGATTGTGGGGCTGGCGCGCGATCGGGCAGTGTTTCGTTCTGGTGTGCATGGGGTCGCTATGAGTCGGAAATGATTCGACGGCACTTAACAACAACAACAACAATAGGGTCATTGGGAGCTCTGGTAGCAATAATGCCTAAGGCACTTGACTGCTAACCAGAAGAGTGGTGGTTCAAACCCACCAGCTACTCCTCAGAAGGAAAGGTGGACAATCTACCTCTATAGAGATACTGCCTCAGAAACCGAAGGAGGGGTCGCTATGAGTCGGGTCTGACTGGACGGCACATAACAACACAGGGTCGCTATCAGTCACAATCAACTCGATGACAGTGGGTGTGGGTTTTGGTTAAATTCTGTTCACTCAGTTAATAAACACACTATCTCATTGTGGTCTTGAGTTGCATTTTTCTGAATCCAAATGAGTTTAAGCATTTTTTCTTATGTTTATTAGTCTTATCTGTTTCACTTTCTATAAAATTTGTTTTCACATAGTAGCTAACATACTTAACCAGGTCATGGGATGTATTTTCTTTAGGTGGGTCTTTAATGCCCTTCAATAAAGTTTTATTACGTTCCCTAGGTCTTAATCATCTGGAATACAGTTGATTTTTGTTGCTGTCATAAATGGCGACTCTCAAGGTTGTTTCTAATTGCTTCCGGTGCAGAGAGGTACAACTGGTTTCTGCTCATGAAGGTCTTAACAGCCACTCTGTTAAACTCTCTCACTCTCCCTGTTATTTCTGGAGTACTTTAGTTCAAGTTTATATATATATTCTCTGTAGATAATCATGTCATCTACAAATAATGACTTTTATTTTCTCCTTACCGATCTTATACTTTAAATTCCTTTCTCTTGTTTTATGGTGCTGGCTAGAACAGATGATGACCTAAAACAATGACGGACAGAAGTGACAAAGGTGGGTGTCCTTGCCTTGTTCTTAATTTTAAAGTAGGATGCTTAGACTATGTCCCCAGTTAAAGTTTGTTGCAAATAATTTTTTTTTATAAATATTATCAAGTTGAGGAAATTCCCTACTACTACTACTTTACTTATTGGGAGCTCTGGTGGTGTAGTCCCTAAGGCATCTGACTGCTAACAATTCAAACCCACCAGCTATTCCTTGGAAGGATGATTGGGCAATCTACTTTCATAGTGATACCACCTTGGAAGTCCAAGGAGGGGTCACCATGAGTCAGATCCGACTTGACAGCAGCGAGTTTGGTTTTTTTT
>NW_006923476.1:0-957 GCF_000298275.1 Orycteropus afer afer | reverse complement strand
TAACCAGGGACTCAAACATAGCAATGATTGAGACAGCTCAGGACCAGCTACGGGTCATTCTGTTATACATCAGGTCACCATAACTGGTGGCCACCTTCCAACTTGATGCTAACAAACAACACCAACAACACCTGAATGTTCCATCCCTTCTAGCAAGTAGGAGTGTAGGGGTTACCTGACTTCCAGACCAGGCTTCTCAAGCCTTCATATGCCAACAAATTGCTGGGGGGCAGAGATTAAAAATGAAGATTCTGCTATAATAGGTGTAGTTGGGAGACTGATAATCTGCATTTCTAAGAACTTCCAGGTGATACTAGAGTGCTGGTCTTCCTCTTTTAGGTGGCCTAAGAGCATGGCGGGGTAAGTGCTTATCTGGGCAGGGAGACTGTCTGTGTAACATCAGTCTCTCTGGCTGTTGTAGTTCGGGTTGTGTCAGCTTGTTTGTGCGGTGATTCTAAGTGGCTTGGCAGCTGGATGTAGTCATTCTCCATGATGAGACTGGATGCATAATCACCTCCCTGGTGTTATCTCCTATGAGCAGTTAATCAGTAAAAGGAGAGCTGCCTTTAGGTGACTATATGTACCGCTTCCAGTACATATAGAAAGGATCCTGCATTTGGTTCAATACTTATCTCCAGTTCCTGGACTTGAACCAGTGGCCTTCTGTGTTGCCTGCCAATCTTGGGATTGTTCCATTTTATCTGCCAATCTTGGACTCATCAGCCTTAGCATCCAGCAGCTGCATGAGTTAGGAGAAGCCTCTAGCTTGCTCCTGTGGGCCTGGAAGTCAGAGCTGAAGCCCAAGGTCCTCCCAGAGCCAGCTCTCTGAACTTGGACTTCTAGCCTAGTCTTCTTCTAGAGCCAGCACCCTGAATTCAGACTTCTAGCCTCCTAACTATAAGAAGATAAATTTCCAAGTTCTGGTAAGATGGTGGAATAGGTGGAAAGACTGCACAG
>NW_006923475.1:45296-45817 GCF_000298275.1 Orycteropus afer afer | reverse complement strand
CCAGAGAAAGAGAGAGACCTTTGTCTCTAATAAATGGCTCACTCAATGTCAAGTCCCAAGTCCATGGGGGAAAACTTCAAGCTGGAGGCTTCTTCTGACTCATGAAGTTGCACAGGCTGATGAATCCAAGATGAATGCAGACTGCTGGCTCTGGAAGCTGGCAAATCCATGACTAGCAGGTAAGATGGTACACTGTTGGCTCACAGGCTACAAAGGTAATGACTCCAAGATCACAATACAGCAGGCCACTGCTTCAAGTCTAAGAAACAGAGATCAGTTGATGATAAGCTGAATTAAGGATCCAGATGGATCAAAAAGCCAGAGATCTTTCCCAGGACATCCATATATATTGGAAACAAGCTACACTCCTGAGTAAATTGTCTTTCAACTGATTTCCTACTCATAGCAGATCTTATCATGGAGGTGATTACATTATATTAGATCTCATCATGGGGGATGACTACAGCTTAGCTATTAAACCACTGAGAATCATGGCCCAGTCAAGTTGACACACAATCTTA
>NW_006923475.1:41413-42571 GCF_000298275.1 Orycteropus afer afer | reverse complement strand
GAGATCTATTTCCAAAAATTAGCTGATGAAAATTTTATAGATCAAAATACATTATGTCTGACTCAATTGATTTGGGCTTATTACCATGAGGATCAATTGCTACATGATGATATCATTTTGGGTGAAAAAGAGTATCGATGAGTATGAGGGAGGGCAGTGGTGAGATGGATTGGCAGAGTAGCTGCAAGGATGGACATGCCAGTGACCATGAGGATGACTCAGTAACAGGCAGTGTTTCATTGTGTTGTACATAAAGTTGCCATGAGTCAAAGTCAACTCAATGGCAACTGTTTGTCTAGCTAGCTATCATCTCTATGTATCTGTAATTTATAGATTATTCTTTGACATTGAGAATGTTATATAAATTTTCTCCAATGTATTTTTATCTACCAAATAATATATCTAGGAATAATACAATAATAGACATATAGAAATAATTATAACCTATTCCTTGTAAATATTAAATCAAATGAGATAACTTTTGAGAAATTGCTCAGCCCATTATAGAGGGCATAAATCATTCAAAAATTTAAATAAATTCCTTTTCCTTACATTTTTTTCATTCATGTATTCTTTCACTCAACAATCATTTATTATATACCAGTCAAGTAAAAGGCTTTATTCTGTGTACTGAAAAAAAAAAAAAATAGTGATAGGTGTGATCCCTTTTGTCTTGTAGGTTATGTTTTTGTTGTCAGGTGCCATCTAGTCTGCTCCAACACATAGATCCTAGATACAACAGAACAAAACACTGCCTGGTCCTGTGCCAGCCTCACAATCCTTGCAATATCTGAGCCCATTGTTGCAGCCACAGTGCTAATCCATTTTGTTGTGCGCCTTCCCCTTTTTCACTGACCCTCCACTTTACCAAGCATGATATCCTTCTCCAGGAAATGATCCGTTCTGACAATCTGACCAAAGTTGGTGAGACAAAGTCTGGCCATTCTCGCTTCTAAGGAGCATTCTTTCTACACTTCTTCCAGGGCAGATTTTTAGTTCTTATAGCAGTCCATGGTACTTCCAATATTCTTTGCCAACACAATAACACAAAAGCATCAACTGTACTTTGGTCTCCCTTACTCGTTTTGTCCAGCTCTAACATGCACATGAAGCAATTGAAAATACCAAGACTTGACTTAGGCACACCTTAGGCTTCAA
>NW_006923475.1:9448-11187 GCF_000298275.1 Orycteropus afer afer | reverse complement strand
TTCCTCTTCAAATTGTCATTCCTAGCATAGTAGATCACATGGTTGTCTGATTCATAATGGTCAAAACCAGTCCATTTAAGCTCATTATTGCCTAGAATATGTGTTCCATTTCATTTTTGACAACTTCCAATTTTCCTGGATTCATACTTCATACATTCCATGTTGCAATTATTGATGGATATTTGCAGCTGTTTCTCCTCAATTTGAGTCATGCCATGTCAGTACATGGAGGTCTTGATAGATTTACTTTACCTGTATCATTAAGGGTGGTTCTACTCTGATGAGACAGCTGTTTCTCAGTCTTATTTTGAGTGCCTTCCCACCCAAGGGGCTTGTCTTCCTGAACCGTATCAGACAATTTTCCAAACTATTCATAAAGTAGCCTAGTAACGTATCAGAGTGTTTCTCTGCTATTCATAAGGTTTTCCCTAACCTATTTTTTGATATGTGGATGGCCTCTTCCTTCTTCCTAATCTGTCTTAAGTTGTGTTGAAATCTGTGCACCATGTGTAACCCTGCTAGCATTTGAAACACCGGTGACACAGCCTCAAGCCTCACAGCAACATACAAGCCCCACAGGATGACAAACTGACAGACAAGTTTGTCTCCCTTAGCTCTTGGAAACTTCTCTGTGCTCACCTTACCTAATACCTACCTGCATCCTGCTGCTTTGTGGTACCTGGCTGCTCCCTCCATTTCCTGGCTGTGGGGGATGAGGCCTGCCTGTTTTCTACTCCTTACCTGGATCCTGCCACTTTTGTGGTCCCTGGCTGCTCCCTCCCTTTCCTGGATCTTCAGGCTGGAGCCTGCCTGTCTCCTGCCCCTTACCTGATCCTGGAGGTGGAGTATGGAGAAAAGTGGGACTGAATGTTTCTATTTTTGAAAAGCACATAGTTAAAGGAACATAGTAATAACAAAAACAAAGTACCAAAAGCTATTTTTAGACTGTTACAATGCATTCCAGGACATGGACATGTTAGTCTATATAGGAGACGAGAACTGGGAAGTCTTAAAAAATTCCATTAAAAATGAATGATTTCATTAATACTTTTAAGGAAAGTATGGGGATTTTCAAACATACCAACCAGCATCTTTAAATAAATATAACAATTTATACATTTGGATTTATATTTGCAGATGTTCTTTCCTCCATCTCCCAGAAGCTTCCTCTTTGATTACAAAATTTAGAAAAGCATTATTTTTTCCAAATCTCAAAATATTATCAAATATCATATGTTTATAAGATATTTATATACACCAAGATGTTGCCCTTTCAGTTAGTTGGTCTAAGAAAATTATTTGGGGTAATCGACAGTACACTTCTGATGTGCTACCTGGCTTTCCATGACTGCCTTGCTGTCAGCACAGCTTTGACCTAAAGCTTAGGGAGATCTCAAAAGAGTCAAACCACACTCTTGTTCAGCTTTTCAATTATGCTTTCACTAACCCTGGCCAATATGACCCAATTCCTTCCTTGCAGTATTATAGAATTTTGAGCCATAATTTTTTTCCACTTCAGCTAGAATAGAGTGTCAGATAAGTTTTTAAGGGCTCACCACAAACAATTTTATTTAGCTTATGAAAGTTCAAGAGTCATGAGGTGATTTCTCACTCTATCAAATCTATTTTTAGCCAGCTTTAAAGAGTGAGACACAAAATAGAATAGCATTTCCTTGTTAAAATTTATTTTTTTCTTGCTGAAGTTTAAGAAAAAATAAAAATAGAAAAAACTAAAGGGA
>NW_006923475.1:0-9348 GCF_000298275.1 Orycteropus afer afer | reverse complement strand
CTGTCTATTATGAAATTCAATGTCATATTTCTATTAGCAGTATAATTGCTAAGTCAACAAAGTAACTTTAAAAATAATTCATAAAACATTCTTTAAAATAAATAGCATAAAGAACATTTGCTATATTTTTCCATGGAAACTAATGTATTTGTCCCAAAATTCCATGCCCATTATTTCTCTATCAAATGACTGTGATTTATATTTGATTAATTCAATACCTGAAGAAGTTGAGGGTATTTTAAAATTTAGATATTGCCCTATTATCAGTATTTTTTAACAGAGGGGCAATTATGATCTTTTGGGATTTACTTGGATTATTCACTTACTCACATTAAACATGATACCTCAACATGAAATGAAAGAACACTGTTTATGCTCTCATAATTTATTTTTTGATTTATGCAGAAAGAAGCCTATGTGTGTGTATATATATATTTTTACCAAGTCAAAGTCATTTGGGTCATCATACATTGGTTACTTGGAAAAAGCGTATTACATATATTCTTGGAATGTAATAATGAAGTGAAAATCACATGTGTAATATATATGGATAAATTTAGGATATTGTGCTGTTTATTATTCATAGAGCACAACAGTAAGCAGAGTTATGCTTCAGGTTGACTAAACAGACTATTTGATGTATGATTTTCAAAGTAAATTTGCAGGCTTAGATAACCTTTATTGAACCTCAGCAACAAATTCTCTTCCCACAAAAATCTTAGTTAATCTAATTGAATCTCTGAAATTCCCATAGAAACAGATACATGTTTTGAATGAATAACAACAGTGGTATATTTGCTTAATTATATTTTTTCAGTTAAACAAACATAGTGTTTAATTAGTATAAATCGCATAGTTTGATTATCAATATGAATACTCAATCATGAGGAAAAATGCCAAGATACATTTCTGCAGAATTCCAGGAATGTTCTTGGAGCATTTTTCTCTTGCTCTTTATTTTATTAAAGTTGCAATTAGAATAAAATTTAATCACTCTATGAAAAATGCAAATTCTCAGATGTTTTTAAATATATTCTATAAAAGATTTCATATTGAGCAGAAGATCATGGAGAGAAAAAAAAATACTACATTTTCATCTTGCTTTAAAAATAGGTCAGTCATACTTTTTTTTATCAACTGAATATGACAAATTCTGAACTCTGCAATTTAAAAGCATGATACCCTTACAGAAAATTAAAGAACTTTTTTTTTGCATTTTAATTAGTTAAATGAACAACTTGTTATGATATTTTCCATACATTTGTAAACTCTTGAGTGCTACTTATCAATTACTACAATAGAAGAATACTTTCAAATATTCAATTTTGAAAACTCTGTTTTTTTTTCAGTCTAATACAAACAATTGATATCCACATAGGTAAATAAAATATCCATATGGTATTTCTAAGTACTTTCTTAAATTATAGTAGTCAATAACTGAATATTCAATTAATTCACTAGTAATTTAAATTGTTATAATTCACTTCTTGAAACAAAAATTATACAATAAATATGATACACAACAGCACAACACACCTTCTACTCACTTATCAACATGTTAAGTTCCAAAGACCTTTTGGACAATTTAGGCAAATGAAAGTAAGCCTTATCTAAAAATGAAGGATGATCACATCAGATCACAAAAATGGAGGATGACTACATCATTACATAACTACCAAACCACTGAGAAACATGACCCATGCAAGTTGACACATAGTGCCTAACCAGAAGGCTGTTGGTTGGAACTCACCAGCCACTCCTCGGAAGGAAGGTTGGGTAATCTACTTCCATAGTGATATTACCTTGGCAACCCAAGTAGGGTTTGCTATGAGTGGGGTCCAACTCGACGGCACATAACAACAACAACATCCCAGCCAGTATTACTCTTGCCTCACACCTCAAACTTTTTTTTCTTTTTTTTTACTACCAGATACATATCATTAATGTGCACAATAGCCAGAAAGTAGAATGTTTACTGTTGGTGTAAGTGTGAAATGTCAGATAATGAGATTGGTGATAAGTGAGGAAAGGGTGTATGTTTAGTAGTAGTTTTCACCTGTATTCTTTGTATATTTGTGAAAGTTGTGCAAGTATATTGTTTTCATAAGCATGATATTTAAACACAATATTTGTTTCTGTTCCATTTCTCTTTCCTTCACGGTCGCTTGGCCATAAAATTCCAGTTCAGAGCTCCAGTCTTTCAGTTTGCTGTGATTCTATGACTGGCTTAACCAAAGGCTCTGAGTCTTCTAGGTGGGTGGGGCAGAGAATAGTAATAAGTAGGTATTTGGGTCTAGCTGGCAAATAGATGATTTTAAAGTAAGAATTTATGTGCATTACACAGAGCAAAGATTATCAAATTCAACCCCATCTCCTATATATTGTTATACAAAAGGACTATTCCATACTCAAATGTTAATTGCATTGTAAATGGCCCCTCTCTTCACTGGATAACATAAGTAAGGGATACTGGCATAAAACCAACCAAATAAACAAGAAAACTAAATAAACAATATAAGCTCCATTTGTTCTAGCATGTAGTCACAAAAAAAAAAAAAATTGGATTTGAAAAGAAGTAGAGAAGATGACATGTAACCATAAAGCATGGTCACTTAAATAAGAGAAAGTCATAGGCAAAATAATTTCTAGACAAACCATGATGGTTAAGGGACAGCGATGGGAGTAGGATGGAGACAGGTGGCCTAAAGAACGACAAATTAAAAGTACTAGATTCACTGTATGTGTTTATAAGATAAAAAATGTAGAAAAGCTGTCCTTAATTTTGTTTTCCAAATGCTTCAGAATGCTATTGATAATGATATACAACTCAAACTAACACAAGCAATAAGTAGTTTTGTAGTTTCTGATGGCTGGTATCTATATGCTTCATCAGTTAACTATAAGAGAGTTTGGAAATTATGTTTTCTTCTCTTCAGTGCCTAGAGAATTAATAAGTGTGGTTACATGAATAATACACATATCAGCATATTTTGTGTGCTGGTATCTTTATATGTAATGTGTATTTTGAAGTATAAGTTCAAAAAATCAACAGAAAAAAAGCCAATTTACTAAAAGGGATTATTTAAGGAACTGAAATTCTGATTGATTGATTTATAGTGATACACTTTCATATAATTTTTAATTTTTTATACCAAAACTTGTGCTAATTTCAAGGTAAGCGCGTTATTTATAAAAGAAAAAAAAAATTGAGTGGTCAAATAATCCAATGTATGGAAAAGTAAAATACCAAGAGGTTTTGCTTAAGATTATGTAAAAGTCAATCCTTTTCAATCTTTTTTTTTTTTTTTAACTAAATTATAATTAACAGCGGCATTAAGAGTTATTGACAAGTTTCTAAAACAGTGATTGTATGTTGTGCTGTCTAAAAACTTCCTCCAGATAAGAAAATATGGATTTAAATATTATTGTATGGACTCCTTAGGACTTTTAGATATGCAACATTGCAGTAAAGTGTAACTTAAATTTGATGCTTGAGCAAGGATACTCTGAAGTAGGCAATAAAAATTTTTAAACAAAAATGCAATTTATATAATTTTAAAGACAACACATTGGAAAAATATGTACCTGAGAATATGGGAGAAAAAATAAATAGCCCTTTTCTTTGTGTTCCTTAGTGTCTTAGTTTCTTAGTGCAACCATATAGAATTGAATAAATATGGTGAAAGGACACAACCCTAATGCACATCTTTCCTGATTTAAAATGTAAGGGTGACACAGGACTGGGCAATATTTCCTTCAGTTGTACATTGGGTTGTTATGAGTCAGAACTAACTCCATGCCACCTAATAGCAAGCGTATAGAAATACAACAGTGGATAACTTTAAAGACCAAAAGTTTATTCTCTCACAGTTAGAATAGCAGAAGTTGTAGCTCAGGGTGTGGCTTTAGGAAGAGGTTTCTCTTTGCCTATTTCAGCTTCTAAAACCAAGGAAACCAAACTCACTGCCATTGAGTCAATTCTGATTCATAGCAACCCCTCCTTGGGCTTCTGAGGCTGTATCTCTACGTAAGTAGATTGCCCAGTCTTCCTTCTGAGGAGTGGCTGGTGGGTTTGAACCACCAGCCTTGTGGTTAGCAGTCAAATGCTTTAGGAACTACACCACCAGTGCTCCTTATTTGACCAAGATCAATCCTTGGCATTCCTGAGCTTGTAGATTCTGCTGCCACCAGTGTCCTCAGAATATCTGTGTCCTTGTGTCTAATCTGCTTTTTGTATAACTCAGAAGTGATTAGATGTTGAATTCATCCTCTTGGGGTGTGACTTAATTATCATGAAAAACAAAAACCTAGTCCAAAACAGGGTTAGGATTTCATCACATTTGGGAGGCACAATTCAATTCAGCCTATAACACTTAGTAACAGAATCTTGTTCTTCACTGAGCACATTGCTGGCTACACTGAAGGCCAAATGTCTCAGACTTTTTTGCAATTAAAGCCAAAAATCCATTGCCATCAAGTTAATCTTTACTCATAGCAACCCTGTAGGATAGAATACACCTGCCCTGTAGGGTTTCCAAGGCTGTAATTTTTCCTGAAGAGACTGATCACATCTTTCTTCCACAGAGCTGCTGATGTGAGCAAACCTCTAATCTTGTTTAGCAGCCAACAACTTAACCAATGTGCCACCAGGGCTCCTGTTTTTGCAACTAGAAGTAATTGTATCATCAACATCTGGACAATGAGATGTGCTAGGAAATACTTCTGGGAATAACTTTGAAAGATTCTGTCTTGCTGATAGGTACTACATTTTTGTCTTTCTCCTTAGACATTTTGTCTTTCTTCATGATAATGTTACCTTTAACCACATCTCACATACTATATAATATATGTAATGATTATTGCTATTATGTGCTATTGAGTTAATTCCAATGCATAATAACCTTACATGCCAAAGTAGAACTGCCTCAAAGAGTTCCCTAAGCTGTAATCTTTACAGGAACAGATCTCCAGATCATTTCTCTTGTAAGATCTTTCAGTAGCTTAGTGTTTGACTATTGTGCCAGCTGTGCTCCTTACACAGATACTGTTGTTTTTATGTGCCATCGAGCCAGCTCCAACTCATAGCCACCCTATGCACAACAGAGTAAAACACTTCCTGGTCTTGTGCCATCTTCACAATCCTTATTATGACTGAGCCCATCATTGCAGGCACTGTGTCAATCCATCTTGTTGAGGGTCTTCCCTTTTTCCCTGACCCTCCACTTTACCAAGCACAATATCCTTCTCCAGGGAATAGTTCCTTCTGACAACATAATCAAAGAGGTCAGATGAAGTCTAGTCATTCTGGCTTCCAAGGAGCATTTTGATTGCATTTCATCCAGGACAGATTTGTTAGTTCTTCTGGCAGTCCATAGTACTTTCAGTATTCTTCACCAACACCACAACCCAAAAGCCTCGACTCTTCCTCGACTCCTTCCTTATTCATTGTCTAGCTTTCATACCCATATAAGGTGATTTAAAATACCATGGCTTGGGTTAGGTGACCTTTAGCCTTCAAAGAGATATCTTTGCTCTTCAGCACTTTAAAGAGGTCTTTTGCAGCAGATTTACCCAGTGCAATACATCGTCTGATTTCTTGACTGCTGCTTACATTGGTGTTGATTGTGGATCCAAGTAGTATGAAATTTTTGACAACTTCAATCTTTTCTCTATTTATTACGATGCTGCTCATGGTTCCAATTGTGGGGATTTTCATTTTCTTTATATTGAGGTGTAATTCATACTGAAGACTGTAGTCTTTTATCTTCATCTGTAGGTACTTCAAGTCATCTTCACTTTCACTAAGCAAGGTTGTGTCATCTGCATATTGCAGGTTGTTAATGAGTCTTCGTCCAATCCTGATGCATTGTTATTCTTCATATAGTCCATTTTCTTGGATTATTTGCTCAACATACAGATTGAATAAGTATGGTGAAAAGATACAACCAGAAACACTCCCTTCCTGATTTTGAACCAAGGGATATCCCCGTGTTCTGTTCAAATGGCAGCCTCATGGTCTACGTACAGGTTCCTCATGAACACAATTAACTGTTCTGGAATTTCCATTATTCTTAAAGTTGTGCACAATTTGTTATGATCAATACAGTTGAATGCTTTTGCGTAGTCAGTGAAACACCAGGAAACAACTTTCTGATGTTCTTTGCTTTCAGCTAAGTTCCATCTGACATCAACAATGATATCCCTCATTCCATGTCCTCTTATGATTCCAGTTTGTATTTCTTGATATTCCCTGTCAATATATAGCTGCAACCATTTTTTTAATTATGTTCAGTAAAATTTTACATGCCTGTGATATTAATGATATTGTTGAGTAATTTCCACATTCTGTTAGGTCATCTTTCTTTCTTTTGAATGGATACAAATATGGATCTCTTCCAGTCAGTTGGCCAAATTTCTTAGCATAGATGAGTAAGTGCCTCCAGTGCATCTGTTTATTGAAACATCTCAAAAGGTATTCCATCAATTTCTGGAGCCTTGTTTTCTTCAATTCCTTCACTGCATCTTGGACTTCTTCTTTCAATACCATTGGTTTCTTCAATACCATTGTACTTTCCAACACATTATTTCATCAATGTGTAAAGTAATTGTATCATCAACATCTGGACAAATTCCAGTTGGTTTATTTGTTTAGAAAACATCAATGGATATTTTATTACATTATATCTAATGTATAATGTTATTATATCTAATATCCAGGTTATTACTGTTCTCTTATCTCTCACCAACATGTAATAACAACTCTGTTTTTTCTTTAATTAACAGTGTCTACCACTATAGCCTGTACTTTTATCCTCTGTTTCAATACTCTTTTTTTGACAGGCGTTAGTTGAAACTCCTGGCTGGTGTCAATCTTTGGCATGTTATTGGACTCTTTATTGTTAAGAAGAAAGACCTGATGATCTACTTCCAAAAACTCAGCCATTGAAAATGCCATGGAACAGTTCTACTGTGACACACATGGGGTCATCATGAACTGGAGTTCATTTAAAAACAACTGACCGTGGTGTTGTTGTGGAATCATTTTCCTTGGCAAAGGCTTTTTTTCACTTGATTATGAAAAGCTTTACACAAATTCAGTCTAGATTTATAATGATTATGTATAGAAATTTTAAATGTTTAATTACATATGTTCTTGGAAAACTATAACCAAATCTTTACTCTTTAGTATTTTAAACACAAAAATGCACATGCAAGCACATACAAACACATACACACTCAGAACTGGAGATGCAGAACTATGTATTATTCACTTATTCACTGTGTCAAAGGATTTATATCATTTCTTAAAGGAATACACTTTAAATCTCTTTTTTTTTTCTTTTCCCAATCAAGCTTAACTCTTAAGAGGTCATGCCATTATCTTAAAGGAGCATGAATCACTTCATCATGAGAGTACCCTTGAGGCAAAACATAGTGTTTGACAGAATGCCTCAATGATAAAATGGATATGTAAGCAAAAATAGTCTTGAGTGCAACATGTTCCCCCACACACACATTGGATCTGTTACCACACGTAGTACATGAACCTGATGATGGGGTACAATTGAAAATATATTTAATTGGTGATTACATAGACCAGATAGTACATAATTCTCAATGATCAGCTTGGGCTTCATGATTCATAAATATCAAATTCACAGTGATTTAATATCTAAAATATTCCAATAAGGGTAACCAAAAAGTTTTTCTTTTTTTTTTTGTTAGATTCCATCAAGTTGGTTCCAAAACATAGCAATTTCATTTATAACAGAATTAAACAATGGCCAGTCCTGTACTTCACTATCTTCACTATCATTATTATATTTAAGCCCATTGTTTCAGCTATTGTGTCAATTCATCTTATTGAAGATCTTCCTCTTTTTCACTTTACCAAGCATAATGTCCTTCTCCAGGGACTGGTCCTTCCTGATAACATTCTCAAAGAATGTCAGATAAAATCTAACCATCCACATTTCTAAGAGCCATTCTGGTGGTGCATTCAAAGACAAATTTGTTTATTCTATTAATATTCCATGGTATCTTCAATATTCTTCCCTCAATCCATAATTCAAAGACCTCAACTCTTCTTCAGTCTTCTGTATTCATTATCCAGCTTTCACATGCATGGGAGGAAAGTAAAAATATCATGGTTTGGGTCAGGTGCACCTTAGTCTTCAAAGTGATGTTTAACACTTTAAAGAGGTCTTTTAAAACAGATTTGCCCAGTGAAATATGTCAATACTTTTCTTTACTGTTTTTTCCACGGACATTGATTGTGGACCTAAATAAAAGTAAATTCCTGACAACTTCAATCTTTTCTCCATTTAACATGATGTTGCTTACTGGTCCAGTTATGAGAATTTTTGTTTTCTTTGCATTGGTGTGTAATCTATACTGAAGGCTGCAATCTTTTATTTTAATGAGTAGGTGCTTGAAGTCCTCTTCACTTTCAGACAATTATTGTGCCATCTGCTTATCTCAGGTTGTTAGTGAGTCTTCCTCTAATTTTGTTGCCACATTCTTCTTCTCACCTTCTCAGAGTATTTGCTTATCATACTGATTGAATAATTTTAAAGAAATCATTCAACACTGATCCACACTTTTCATTATTTTGAACTACACAGTTTAATAAATTGTTCCTTGTTTGATGCAAATGATTGCCTCTTGGTCTAAGGACAAGTTCCTTTTGAGCACAATTACATGTTCTGGAATTCTCATTTTTCACAATGTTCTCCATAATTTGTAATGATCCACACTTTGGAAAGCCATTGCATAGTCAATTAAACACAAGTAAACAACTTTCTGGTATTCTTTGCTTTCAGCAAAGATCCATTTAACATCAGCAATGATATCCCTACTTCTATTTCTTCTTCTTAATCCAGTTTGAATGTCAGCTCCCTGCCCATGTACCTACTGCAACTTTTTTTGAATTATCTCCAGTAAAATTTTACTTGGTTGTGAAAAACTATTATTAGTTATTGTAGATATTGTTAGATATTGTTAGTAAAAACTCAACAATTTCCATTTTGTATGGATCACTTTTCTTTGGAATGGGCACAAATGTGGAGCCCTTCCAATTGGTTGACCAAGTAGCTGTCCTCCAAATTTCTTGGCATAAAGAAATGAGCACTTCCAGTATTGCATTCCTTTTTTGAAAATATCACATTTGATATTCCATTAATTCCTGGAGCCTTGCTTTTCACCAATGCTTTCAGTGAAGCTTGGATTTTTTCCTTCAATATCATGAGTTCTTGATCATATGCTACCTCATAACATGTTGGAGTGTTGACCCATTGTTTTCGGTAGAGACACTCTGTGTATCTTTTTTTTTAGTCTTTTTTTTTTTTT